>NC_136482.1:92099732-92142122 GCF_053919585.1 Euprymna scolopes | reverse complement strand
TGATCACGTTTACCTTTTCGTCGCCCACGTTCGTCCAGTTTTTTATTTCCCAAATTCGTTTTAGAGATTGCTTTGAAAAACTTTTTTTGAACCCTTTCTAGTCTGGCAGAAGATCTGTCCAATTACACTTTGAAGAGTGCCATTCTAGTTAGATTACCTTTTTAAGAAATTAAAAATAATGCATCCATCATTATACTAAATGTGAGTAAACGTTTGTTTTCCATATATACTTTTGTACCGCAAAATACATGCTAAAATATACCTTAATTCTACGATTGAGTTATGTTTGAAAATAAACCCCACACTTCTTTAGTTCGTGTCCCCTCTCGGTCTATGTTGATTGAATGACTCTGATATCTCTTAATATCTTTATGAGTATCTAAAGTAAAATGACTATTTCCAGTTAATTACATACCTGTACACACCACAAATACGTATGTAAATTAGATAGTAAAAATTATTTCTATTTATACTGTGCTGAAAAAGAGAGCTTTTCATCTATTTGCGCTCTCCGGAAGTGAATTACATCCCTTGAGCATTAGTCCAAACTTTCCCTCTTTTTAATTTAATTAAGATCAACACATGTAAAGTCCCTGAAATTATCTTAGTTAAAACTTCCCAAGCTTACCCAGACTTCGACTTTCTTTGTACATATATAAGAACGATTTGGCTTTGCTACTACGCTATCGCTCTGCAAACTTCTATTTGATTAATTATTTAAAAACTAAACATTTCAACTTTAAACCTAAAACAAAATTTTTCATATTAATTCATATGTCTTTTTATCTGATAGAAAGAAAGCGTTGATTTAAAAAAACTGAACTCCCGCTGATGGTCTTTGATAATTTGGGTAGAAATAGATCGCAGCGTGTTGAAAACTAAGTCGGTTCCCCTGAAAAGATAAATATTTAAATGCAAATGTTAAATGTTGGTCTAGGAAATAAGACCATATTGTAAAACAGAAATATTTGATATTGTAAACTCAAGAAATTGATTAAAAAAAATAAAAACAACTACGAATTAATATTTATTTTTTCCACAAACTAAAGTGCGAAATATGAATAGGCTGATATCGCCTATTCATAAGCGATTCAAATTCTTAGAGTAGAATGTCGATATTGTTTGCAGTTTCGTAACTCTTTCCCTTATTTTGTCCTTTAGTCATCACAATTTCATGAGCGATGTTTCTGATAAAGGGGGAAAAATTACTGTTTTCTTGGTCGGAATATATCCTAACACATTTTGGATCTTGAAGTGGTATATATAAAAAAAATTATTTTTGTTTAAATAAGGTTTTTTTTTTTTTACTTTCTTACACCAAATGGCTTTACACAGTGTCTGGAGCAATTTGCATAAAAGTATACAAAAAAGATGGTGCGTCTAATGGATATTGTCGCAGACATAACAAGTAAGACATTTTTACCCAATACAACTGAATAAATGTATATATATATATATATATATATATATATATATATATATATATATATGACATATATGTATGTACTTGTTGATTTGGAAATCGCGACTTGTTCTCGTCTTCTTTTACCAACAACGACTATATTTTATTCCTCGCATTGTGACAGCCTTCTAAATCTTTACTACATACCTATCCCACACAATGCTTCAAGCAAATTACATATCAATCCTAAAGTAAAATTAATTTGAAATAAGGTGCTTTTATTTTACCACTGGTGCGAAAAATAGTCATAACTTTCGCATTTAATCATTTAGATAAAACATAATAATAGTCAGGGTAGTGTTTTCCGTGTTAGAAGCGGTGATTGAATTTTAAATTGAAATACATATGAAGTACGCTTGAAAGCCGAACTACAACAAAATATGAAAATAAACAAGTATTTACTTGTTTAAAATTAATGTTTCGGAGTTATATGCTTTCGTCAGATAATGTTAAGAATAATAGTATTTCAATATAACTAGCCTGGGTGCCCAGCGTTACCCGGGTGTTTGAAGATGTACAAAAAAAAAAAAAGTGGTAGTAGGCAGGCAGGCTTGAACCCATGACGCGAAGGTGGAAAAGAAAGTGAAAGAAAACCTGAGGTCTTACCCCTATTCCATGACGTGACCAGAAGTGTAAAGCGTTCAAATTTAACGTAGTCAATCAAAAAGATGACTTGTAGAAATGGCGTTGCTTTTAAACTCCCATGAAGGTCGTTTTTAATGTGAGGGGAGGGGGAGCAACAAAAGGGGACACTCTGGCAGTAACCAAATAGTAATTGTCTCAGTATGAGGAATTTCCCTTACATTGACCAAGGAGCAATTACAGAACAGATACTACCCGGCTCGGGGACCAGGCGGTTGCGTTCGAATAGTTTCGCTTTATTTATACAAAAAAGACAAACAGCCAACACGACGGAACGGTGGGAAGTTTTTAATCTCGATCCGAAAAATGATGGAGACAATATCCGTTTGTGAATCTGAGATTTTACGATCTGGGAGGTATGCATAAACACAAACACGCGCCCATTTTGTCTTTTATGTATTAGATAATAATTAATATATATTAGATAATAATTAATATGTATTAAATAATTACTATATATTAGATAATAATTAATATAGATTAGATAATAATTACTATATATTAGATAATAATTACTATGTATTAGATAATAATTACTATATATTAGATAATAATTACTATATATTAGATAATAATTACTATATATTAGATAACAATAATTAATTAGATAATAATTACTATGTATTAGATAATAATTATTATATATTAGATAATAATTACCATGTATTAGATAATAATTACTCTGTATTAGATTAATAATTACTATATATTAGATAATAATTACTAGCAGGACCTGTGGAAATTTCACAGAATGAGAAATATATTTGATTAACAAATATTTTCCTGGATAGCACAAAAAATTAGTTTTTTTTGACAGAAAAATCAATAACGTGCAGCTAATATAAATCTATTAACATTGCTATGAAAATAGTGTCCATTGTATTTGAAATGTAGAACTGACCCAAATGAGATAAATTAATGAATACTAATAAATACTCAGAAAGTAATGTTGTGATACATAGTTCAATATGAATAATAAAACAATATTGTAAGAGACAATTTTTAATTCACTTCTTCAGTCCAGCACCTCTTGTCAGACAATGCCCTTTTTTGTCCTGTTGAATGTTCCCTTTTTATTTCATGTTTAGCAAACTTCTTTCTTCTGTGAAGAACCGCTGTACGTCGAAGTTACTAAGAGATCCTTTCTCTCACCATTACAACAATGATCATATATTATTATGATAATGATATTCACAAACGAGACTACATCAAAGGGAGATCACTCTCAGTGTTCCTAGATTGGCCTTTTTAAAAGCTAAAATTCACGAATTCGTGATGTATACGAGTCGGGCTTCCATTGCCAAATAGATACAGGTTACAATGCTGAACGCGCCATGCTGTTTTATTATTTCTTCATTTTGGAATCCATCAACGTTTTTAGGCCATATTTCGCGAAGTTAGCTGTTTTTAAGAATTCTGTTCGTTTGTTTTTTTAATTTTTTTTTTGCTTGAACTTTGCGCTTTTCAGATTATCTATAACATAAATCTCGCCTGTCTGTTTAAATGTATGTATGTATGCATGTTTGTATGTCTCGCAAAAACTTTTGAAAGAGATGATGGATTTTCACGAGATTGATATCATTTTGAAGCTCGGCCCTTTGGACGACAAATATTGAAAAATTGGTCAAAAACCACCCTCAACTAGGCACTTTTTCTACAAGAAGTGATCGCATTTTTCGCCGATATTTTATGTTTTAAAACTTTTTATATACATCCTAGGTTATATCTTCGGTTTGTGAAGGGATGTCGTCTCTAGATTTCTTTTGATCGACTGTTATAAAATTCACGCTATTCTATCCTCTTGCGTGTGTTTTTTTTTTTGTATAAAATCGAAACTTATCAAAAGCGAAGGCAGCTTCCCAGCTTTCCTGCAGGGACATCCAGAACGCAATTAGCTTTGATCAATGTGGGGAAACCCTCATATCGGACAATTGCTATTCATTTGGACACACCTGTTTTGTGGGGAGCTTGTTTTCCCCAACATCGTGGGGAAACAAATAAATGAAACGGTGGAAAGCTGAACTGGCTTTCAACCAACCTTCATTTCTACACCTGCGTGAACTAATTCACCTAGCAAGTCAACTTTTTGATTGACATCGCTAAATTTGAATGCTTTTCACTTCCTATGGCCTCATAGCGTAGCAGTAAGATGTCACGTTTTCTTTTACTTTCTTTTTCGCTTTCGCATCACAGATTCGAGCCTGCCTGACTACTAACACTTTTTTTTCTTTTACATCTCCAAACATTTGGGCAACGCTGGGTACCCCCGCTATTTTTATATAAATAGGTAAATTTTTATATTAACGCCAACTCCCAAAAAATCAACTTTTATAGGTTTTAACTCAAAACTCACCTTCTGGCGAGCATTTTTTTTTTGCCGGATGTAACAACAAAAAAAAAAAAATGAAAACAAAAAAAATTTTGGTGCTTATGCACTTATGTTATCGTGCTATTTTTTTCTTTAGCAAATAAAAAAACTAATTAATATCGCTATTTAGAAAGCCATTCTTAACATGCGAAAAAAATAAACCAACTAAATTCACGAAAGTTGGCCTAAAAACGTCGAATTTAGGAAAACTCGTCCTGGGAAAACTCGTCTCGGGAAAACTCGTCTCCGGAAAACTCGTCTCGGGAAAACTCGTCCCCTTTCGCTAGGTAGGAAAACTGGTCCCTTATTGAATAAATATCGATTGAAAACACATTTTATGATCGTTCTTGAAGGAGATATTGTTTTTTAAAATAAACTATAGCCCCCCCCCATAATATTTTTTTAAAAATATTTTTACTTGTTTAATGTTTTTTTGTTTATTTTTTTAAATAAAATCGATTTTCTAAGTGTCCGTTTTCTACCTAACGGGCTAAGTTCTTAGTGGTTTAACTTATTTTAAAGCGTTTATTATGTTCATACAAAGTTAATTACAATTTTTTTTTTGTTCTTATTTTAACGATGTTTTTTTGGAGTCATAAAAACAATAAAAAAAACCCCCAAAAATTAAAAAACAGGGAGCGATTATTCGATTCTTCGTAACGCTTTTGGTTTTGTTTTTTAATTATGATAGTTTTTTGTTGTTATGTTTTTGTTTTCTCTCATACCAAATGCACTGATGCGTTATTTAAAATTATAATTTTATCAATTATCAACATTTATTGTCGTCCTATCAAATTTTGCAAAAATTAACTAATAAATTAAAAGCGAAATATTTTTTTGGCGCGAGAGATGCCATGTGCTAACAATCTCTCGTTAAATCATTTTTAATTTTTTTAATTTTTACTTCAAAATTCTAAAATCAATCATTAAGAGAGAAAGTAATCACTAAATAAATTTATTAATCAATTTTATTGAAAACTCCGCTATCGTTTATCAAGAATCTTTTTAATTTCATTTTTTGTCGGTTGCTTTTCGAAGGGAGATATAGGTTTTATCCCCCCCTCTCTCTCTCTAAATTATATTTTAAAAAATATTAAAATTTATTATTTTCTTTTTAAAATCAAATCTCCCTCAGTAATTTCTTTAATTTTCTATTTTTTAGCGATTATCAAGACCCCCTCAGATGTGATATACCGGGCATTATTTCTCGTTCTCCCGTAACACTCGACATGTTTTTTGTTTGTTTTCTGTTTTTTTTTTTTCTTTACCAAATAAACGATTCCAAATAAATTAAATAAACAACATAGTCGGCGAGGTAGAAAAATCGTTTTTACCCTTTTATAAATAACAGTATATAAGTAAATTCTTGTATATTAATATAAAAAAAATATGCGGTCTCGTTTATGAACATAATAAACGCTTTTATTAAAAACACAAAAAAAAAAACATTAAACAAGTAAAAATATTTTTTTAAAAATATTATGGGGGGGGGCTATAGTTTATTTTAAAAAACAATATCTCCTTCAAGAACGATCATAAAATGTGTTTTCAATCGATATTTATTCAATAAGGGACCAGTTTTCCTACCTAGCGAAAGGGGACGAGTTTTCCGGAGTTTTCCCGAGACGAGTTTTCCCAGGACGAGTTTTCCCGGCACCAAAAACGTCGGGTGGTTCCAAAATAGGTTTGCATTTGATACTAAGCACCCACTACATATCTTTACATATTTTTCTTCCTGCCTTAATTCTTACTAAGAAATGCAAGCATGCTGCAATTATCAAAAATATGATTAATAATAATAATAATAATATAAAAAACAGTGTGCCAAAATCCATTTATAAACAACATAGATGGCCAGAAACATGAAGAAATAACACAGTATGGCGCGTTCAACACTGTAGCCGGTGCCTATTTGGCAATGGGGGTCCGACTCGTGTACGTTCGCCGAAAAATGTCTTTAAAGGTGTCACAATTTATGAATTGTCGAATGAAATTGAAGTCAAATAGTGATAATGGTTGTACGTCTAATCTATAAAATTATTTGCTATTGAGAATTAAAGAATTAAGACTGTTTCATCTTGGGTGTTAGGGTATGATTTGGGAATTAAAAAAAAAAAAAAAAAAAGGAACTTTTTGTTATAGCCAGAAACGAAACTGCGTTTGTGTGTTCTTCTATGAAACCATTTACATGTTTCGCTTTTCACGTTTTATACTTGTGAGAAGTGGGGTTGATTTTTTTTTTCTTGAGTGTCCGTGCCATTAATTTGTTTTTATTACAAGAAAAAAGCAAAGTTTAATTAGAAAAAATATAAAAGAACACAGGAAGATAATGGTAAAACTGAGTGCGCAGAAGAAAGATGGGAAGTAAATGGATGCAGATTGGTTTCTTTTTTTTTTTAAGTTCAGCGGATCTTCTAGTCCGAGCCGAAGGCGGCGGCTTATTTGATGTAAAAGTTTTTTTCTTCTTGGAGATTTAAAAAAAAATAGAAGTCAGAGATTGGAAGCTAATAAAACTGATGTGATGAAAAGGAGTTTCGACGGGGAGGATTTAAAAGCGTAGAGAAGGGAAAGTACACGAAAAATTAAGGCCAAGAATAGAAAAACAAAAAATATTTTTTTTGAAAATATGGGGAAAAGTAAAGAAAACTGATAAAGAAAAATAAAAATATCACGCAGTTGGCAACATGGTCAGTGCTATTTTACTACTGGAATGGCCGCTTATCAAGACCAAGCAGCACCACTTAGGATAAGGAATTCCCCCCCTCCTTTTCTTTTTAATGTTTTTAAGGTCAACGTGTAAACACCTTTTTTTTTCTTTTTTTTTTTTTAATTTTTTATATTACATTTTCACCCCAAACAAGGCACATTGCCACTTTGTTGTAGGGGGCTACTATCAGGGACATAGGCATCAGGGGTATTGTGTAGGGAGTTGGGCAGCAAGATGTCGGTTCACGTTGCATTTGAACTTCTGCATGTCAGTACAGTTGGGGAAACAGGGACCCGGAAGGGAATTCCAAAGTCTAGCTGTTCGGGGGAAGAAACTAGTGAAGTAGAAGGCTCTCTTGCATCTAAGGATCTCTACTGTGAAGAGGGTGGGATTTAGCTGCTTGTCGGGTTTATTTACGTCGAGGGGGCACAAGTGATTGCAGTTCGTTAGAGCATTCACCGTTAAAGTACTTATAGAACAGGCAGAGGGATGCAACATTTCGTTGATGGGACAGAGGCTGAAGTTTAGATGACAGTTCAGGACCTATCAGATTGGCGACTCTCTTTTGAACCTTGTCTAGGAGCGAGAGCCTAGTGGCAGATGCACCAGCCCAAATATGACAACAATACTCCATACATGGGCGAATGGTGGCCTTATAGAGGTACAGGATACTTTCAGGCGTTAGTAGCTTTCTACCACGGTAGAGAGAACTCTCAATGTAATTGTTTCAACTCATGTTTCCTGTGAGCATTAGGCCGAGAAGTTTAAAAGATGTACTTTCAGATAAAGAGTCATTGGCCATTGCTATTGGTGGTAGAGAAGGTTTCTTGTAATAATTGAAGGAAACGAGTTTAGTCTTGGCAGCATTGAATGTGACCATCCATTTTTGTCCCCATTCCACTACAGATCGGAGGTAATCCTCTAGTGTTTCTGCCATTTCTTTAGATATGTGTTCATTTGTTTTCCTGTCGTGTCTGTTATAGAGCGTGGTATTGTCAGCATATATACCCATCTCACAGGCAATTTTGTCAGGGAGGTCATTTATGAATATTAGGAATAACAGAGGTCCAAGGATAGACCCCTGAGGTACTCCTGCATTTATATCATATTGTTTAGATGTACGACCATCGAGGACAATCTGGATTTTTCTCTTATCTAAGAAGGATTTAATTATGTTATATATTCTTCCAGTGATACCATATGATCTGATTTTCCTAAGAAGACTTTCATGCCATACGCTGTTAAAAGCCTTAGATATATCTAGAGCTACCGCTCTATTCTCCCCCGCTTTGTCCAGTCAATGGTATATACGTTCAGAGATTACAGTTAGGATGTCTGCTGTGGAACGGGCTTGCCTAAATCCATATTGTTGGTCAGTCAGAAGTTTAGCATCTGTAAGGTGATGAACTAGAGCTTGGTTAATTATGGTCTCTAATATTTTGGTGAAAAGTGGGAGGAGGCTAATAGGGGCGATAATTTACTGGGTCAGTTCTTTCGCCAGAATTCTTGAAAACTGGTCCCACAGAAGCAGTTTTCCAGCAGTCTGGAAAGCAAGATTCATTAAGGCATTTGTTGTAAAGTTTTGAGAGAACTGGAGCTACTTTGGTGGAGCACTTTTTTAATAGCACAGCCGGGATGAGATCAGGTCCACATGCTTTTGCAGTGTCAAGATTTCTTATGATAGCATGCATCTGAGAAGGGGTGATTTTCAGATCGTCTAGTGTGGCGCCTGTCTGCAAAGGAAAGTCAGGGAGGGGGTTGGTTGGCAGGGTCCAGTATGGAGTTGGAGGCAAACTAACTGGAAAGCATATTAGCCTTCTCAGTTGCAGAGCAAACAACCTCGTGATTGTTGGTTAGTGGGGGAATTGTTGATTGCCCGTTATTTACTACACTGTTGTAGATTTTCCAGAAGTCGTGGGTTCCTAATTTCTGTGCTCCGATGCGTTTTTTGATGGTTTCAGTAAATTCTCTCTTAGCTATCGCTATTTCTTTCTTACGGTTACTTCTGGCTTCTATATACTTCTGTCTGTTTGAACTGGACTTATTTCGGTTAAATTTGTGGTATGCATGCTGCCTTTGTGCCATTGCAGCTGCACAATTAGAATTAAACCATTGGAGAGAGTGGGGCTTGCTATAAAATTTGCGCGTGGGAACATGTGCTTCAATTGCCATTTTGAACCATTCAGTGGCCTCATTTGCGCAATGTTCAGCAGGAAGTGAAAAGATATTTTGCCATGGGGCGTCCCTGATGAGATCCCTGATGGCTTTCCAGTTAGCCTGCTCGTTGTTTTGAGCAGTGGCTCTTCAGTTTTGGCTCTAGAGTTTAGGGCTATTTCAACCATTACCACTGTATGATCAGCGTTCCCAAGTGGGCTGTGGGCATTAGTTACACAGTAATCGGGAACTGTGGTCAGAAACAGATCTAGAAGTGATGTGTGTTGTTCTTGCTGGTCTGGGAAACGGGTTGGAAATGTAACCATCTGTGATAGGGAATGAGATATACAGAAGTTATGTGCTGTGATACCAGCTGCGTCTGTATAAGTAGAAAATCCAAGCCAGTTTTTGTGGTGGACATTGAAGTCACCAAATACATGCACTTGTGCGCTAGTGTCGAGGGAAAGTGCTGTATCTATAGTGTCAGAGACTTTGTATATTAGGGTACAGTCCTGGGTCGAGAGAGAGCGGTAGAGAAAATAAAAGTAGCTAATGTTATGTTGCATGTTAAGTCTAAAGCACATAAAGGCTTGATCGTCTGATTCTAGTTTATTTCTCTAGTCAAGGGGGGGGGGTTATTTCGAATATAGACTCCAAGCCCGTGCATATGTCTGTCAAAGTCCTTACGGCAGAGTGAGAGATACCCAGGCATGTTAAAGTAGTTAGAGTGGATGGAGGAGTGTAGGTTAATCTCACTTAGTGCTAAGATATCCGGGGTGTTTGTTAGGAGGAAGGCTTCAACATCATTTAAATTAGTTCTAAGCCCACGGATGTTCGTAAATGCAAGCCTCAAGGGAAAAGGCAGGTTGGTTTTGTTTGAGTTTTGGCCTGGTTTTAGCGTAATTTTTTTTATTTTACTGTCATAAATATTTTTTTTTTATATATATATAAAGCTAAAGGAAAAAACATTTTTTTATTGTACTGTCATCATATATATTTAAAAAGCAATTTATTTTTATTTATTTTTTTTGTATAAAGCTAAAGGAAAAAACATTAAACCACGTTAACTCCTTCCAACAGACCTGTTTGCAAATATAGCTGCTTCCACTGCATGAACTCTTACTCACCTCCTCCTCCAGTAACAAACAGTTGAAATAGCAATGTCCCATAATCACTTTGAGGAGTATAATTTTTCAGTAGATATATAACCTATATAAACTAACCCAGTAACATTAACTACCAACACGGGGTCGCAGAAATACCTGGATTAGGACCCAGGTGCGGGGGAAACCCTCTCAGTTCTGATGGACCCATAGATCTTTCCAGGTCATCCGTCTAGAAGGAAAACTCTGAAGCTAAATCTAAGGGGGAAAAAGGCCTCTCCAGTCCAGTCCTAGACTCAAACAAATTACCGGTCTGCAAACCTAAACTGCTTAAGGAGTAGATAGACATTGTTTATCGCCTGGCTTCCATACTCCTTCTTTGTCTATTAGCCAGGCATAGAGGTCGAATCACAGGGAGTTGACAGAAACACTTAGTGGTCGATCTTGTTTCCTGACTAGGGCAATGAACGCCGTTTTCCCCACTCCCGACATATCCCATCCCTTAAACTGGGCACTTGGGAGTGCTTGAATACCATAATGTCAGTGCAAGTAGATTGGGTTGACCATAGTCTGATGAGTTGAGGGTACCAGATAGACAGTTCCTGGCTGCTGTTCCCAAATGGTAGTACAGGAGCCCTAACTCTTTGGTAGCACTTAGAGCGGCTGCTCCATCAACAGTTGTATAATATCGGGTTGTTTGTAGTGCCATGTCGCGCATGGAAAGAGACCCTGCACTCGTCCTCGGTGGGCTATGCCGAGGCCACAATCCTAGTAGATAGAAGGACAACTGTTGATCTACTTGTGTAGCATGTCTGGTATTCCATATAGCCACTTGTTCAGCACCCCCTTACCTAAACTGAAACCTTAAAAAATTGCGAAAGAATCAAAATTATATAGTGGAGATCAGTTTCGCATATAAATCATAGAATTATCATACTTTGGTTATTCTAACTTTTTGAGGTGTTTACTAAATTTTTTTTATCCCTAACCCTAAGTCCGACTGTCAAGATCATAAACTATACGTAATCACTTAAAAACTAGAGCCTCTCCCTACCCCCGCTCAAATGAATGCACAGAATTTATCTACCAGAGAAAAATAGCAATTTTGCTTAATTGATCTAAAATATCTCTGAACTCGCCCACTTTACGTTAAATTTGTGACCCCCCCCCCATTTCTAAATTCTAAAAATAATTGGCTGTTCATTATTTTTTGTGTCGTTTTCAGGTTTTTAGGGTGTTTATGCATAATCGCTTTTTTTTTTTTTTTTTATAAAAAGCAAAAAAAAAAAGCAGAACCTCATTTTTGCTTGGAGGGATAATTTAGCTGTGTGTGTTAATCTACAACAATAATTAAAAGTTCTTATATCATAAAATAATCTATTTCTAATTTCTACAAAGATGCATTAAAATATAAGGTTAAATAAGTATAAAACAAAAATATAAATAATAAAAAGAAGCATGTGAGTAACTTTTTTTTTCATATAACACATCTTAAATATCTTGAAAATAATTTTAAATACACCGTTTTAAATGTTGGAAAAATTCACTTTTACCTGTCTTGTCAATGAAAGAGAGATTTAATAATTAATCTGCTAAAGTTTCAATAATATTAATGAGCAAGAAATCGTTTTATTATCAGTTTTTGCTTCTATTGCCTTCTATTTTCATCCTTACTAACTTTTTTATATATTCAGGAATTTTGTTTTACAATCAGTATACAGGCATTAGAATTCAAAATTTTGATTTTGAACTGACGTCACCGTGTTCTTGCACAGAAACGTAAAAATCTTTTAGTTCATGAATTCGTTTATACATAATTCAACTCTATACCAATCCTTTGAAAATGTCTAAAGTTTTTTTTTCATACCTTTTGATCACCTCTTGTAAGATTTTCCAATGCTGGTTGGGGGACAAGGCAAAAACACACCATATAAAATGATAAAAACCCAACAGCATAAAATAAACGAATTAAAAGAAAAAAAAATTATATTTGACTTTTAATTTGAAATTATCAATGATATATTTCTTTTACAAAAATGTTTTTTAATCTTAAAATATTTTTCAGAACCTTGCAACTCAACTGCGTTCTTTTAAAAGTTACCGAATTTATGCAAAGTTCACTTATTTTGTGTTTTCTATACAAATGAAATCAATTACATCGTATCATGATCTATAAATGTTAGCTTTACTGATCGTTTAAAACTAATAAATATTCTTTAGTACCAACAATGGAAGATTATAAAAAAAATCGCTTTTGGAATCGGAAATAAGGCTAAAACTTACCAATTCCGATGCCCTCCAAATTTTGATTATTTTGATCATCTCAACGCTGATATATATACTAGCAAAAGTACCCGTCATTGACTGGGTTCAAAAACAGCCTACAGAAAATGGACTCTGATTTATGAAAGTATGATAGATTATGAAAAGGAAGGGTTGTAAAGAGATAGCTTTGAATTTGGCGGTATCAAAACCAAAGCAAAATATGATGAAATTAAAAATAAAATAGATAAACCCCAAAATTTATTATACCATACCTGTTCACACTGAAACAGGAAACACTTATCACAATAGTCTGTGGATATATATTAAGAAACCTTGTTAAACTTTGTGACATATTTTCATTTTATGGAGGTCAGGCGCGAACGCAGACCACACAATTATATTATACCATCTCTTTTTAAGTTTTTTTTTTTTTTTTAAATTTTTTTTAAATTTTTTTTATTACATTTTCACCCCAAACAAGGCAAATTGCCACTTTGGTGTAGGGGGCTACTATCAGGGGCAACAACTACTGGGGTACTATGTAGGGATTTGGGCAGCAAGGTGTCGGTTCACGTTACACTTGAACTTCTGCACGTCAGTACTGTTGGGGAAGCAGGGACCTGGAATGGAATTCCAGAGTCTAGCGGTTCTGGGGAAGAAACTATTGGAGTAAAAAGATCTTTTACATCTAGGGATCTCTACAGTGTGGGGTGGGATTTAGCAGCCTGTCGGGTTTGTCGAGGGTGCTCACGTCGTGGGGGCACAAGTGATTGCAGTTCGTCAGAGCAATCACCATTAAAATACTTGTAGAACAGGCAGAGGGATGCAACATTTCGTCGATGGGACAGAGGCTGAAGCTTAGATGCCAGTTCAGGGCCTATCAGGTTTGTGACTCTCTTTTGAACCTTGTCAAGGAGCGAGAGACTAGTAGCAGATGCACCAGCCCAGATGTGGCAGCAATACTCCATATATGGGCGAATGGTGGCCTTATAGAGGTGCAGGATACTTTCGGGTGTTAGTAGTTTTCTAGTACGGTAGAGAGAGCCCACCTTTCTTGCAGCGGCCCTGGCAATGCCTTCAATATAATTGTTCCAACTCATGTTTCCTGTGAACGTTAGGCCAAGGAGTTTGAAAGATGGACTCTCAGATAAAGAGTCGTTGGCCATTGCTATGGATGGTAGAGAGGGTTTCTTGTAATTATTGAATGAAACTAGTTTAGTCTTGGCAGCATTGAACGCGACCAACCACTTTTGTCCCCATTCCACTACAGATTGGAGGTCTTCCTCTAGTGTTTCTGCCATTTCTTTAGAAATGTGTTCATTCGTCTTCCTGTCGTGCCTGCCATAGAGTGTAGTGTCATCAGCATATATACCCATCTCAGAGGCAATGTTGTTGGGGAGGTCATTTATGAATATCAGGAACAATAGAGGTCCAAGGATAGAACCCTGGGGCACCCCCGCATTTATATCATATTGTTTAGATGTACGACCGTCGAGGACAACCTGGATTTTTCTCTTATCTAAGAAGGATTTAATTATGTTAAGTATTCTACCAGTGATACCGTATGATCTGATTTTACTGAGTAGACCCTCATGTCATACCCTGTCAAAAGCCTTAGATATATCTAGAGCTACCGCGCTGCCCTCCCCCGCTTTGTCCAGTGAATGGTATATACGTTCAGAGATCACAGTTAGGATGTCTGCTGTGGAACGGGCTTGTCTAAATCCATATTGTTTGTCAGTCAGTAGTTTAGCATCTGTAAGATGATGGACTAGAGCATGGTTAATTATGGTCTCAAATATTTTGGCAAAAAGTGGGAGGAGGCTAATGGGGCGATAATTTGATGGGTCTGTCCTTTCGCCAGAATTCTTGAATACTGGTACAACAGAAGCAGTTTTCCAACAGCCGGGAAAGCAAGCTAAAGTTAAAACATACTTATCAAAGTATTATGTATATCTATATCAAAAACACTTGTAAACGTTTTTTTTTAATTTTATAATTTTTTATTTCCATACTTTGTGGATCAGGCGCATATGCAGACCCTACAATTTTAATGAATCATCTTTATGCCAGATCAAACATACTCATTCCTGTGTCTCGATACATCTTATATTATTATATGTAATCAATTTTCTATAATAGTCAACCATATAGGAGCCTATTCGTGACCAGTCACACACACAGCATTCAGTTTTATATATATAGTATAAAGCTGAATGTCTGTGTGTGTGTCTGGTCACGAATAGGCTCCTATATGGTTGACTATTTTAAAAAACTGATTACATATAATGATAGAAGATGTATCAAGGATCAGGAATGGGTATGTTTGATCTGGCAGAACAGTGGTTCATAAAAATTATGGGGTCTGCGTTTGCGCCTGGCCCCCAAAGTATGGAAATAAAAAATGAAAAACAAAAAAAACGTTTACAAGTGTTTTTGATATAGATGTACATAAGAATACTTTGATAAGTATGTTTTAACTTAAGCAAGCTGTATAGCAGTGGGGGTCACCTTGGAGATAGGTGGTGTTACTGCAGAAGATGCTGCTTGGTTGCAGAAGAAGGACAACGTGGCTCACATAAATGTGGCGGAACTGGATGCGGTTATGAAGGGCATCAACTTAGCCTTGAAATGGGGGCTACAGAATGTTGAGGTGAGGACCGACTCAGCCACTGTGTTCTCTTGGATCCAGTCCGAAGTTACAGGAGAAAGGAGGGTGAAGACGAAAGGCGCTGCCGAGATGCTAGTAAAGCGTCGATTGATGATGTTAAGGGAGCTGATTAGGGAATTTGATCTTCAACTTAGAGTCACTATCGTTCCTTCAGCGAAGAACAGAGCAGATGTGATGACGAGGGTGTGGAAGACCTGGCTAAAGGTGCCGAATGAGGTGGCTGTTGCAATATGTTGTGTGAATGAAGACACTCTGAAGGATTTGCATGACATGCACCATTTTGGAGTGGATAGAACCTTGTTCTTGGCCAGGAAGGTGGACCCCAGAATCACAAAGGAGGCCATTTGGACAGTGGTTGAGAGATGCAGCCGGTGTCAATCAATCGATCCTGCACCGAGTAGACACGAAGCTGGTGAGGTTCAGGTGGCAGAGAACTGGAGCAGGTTGGCGATAGACGTAACGCACTATCGACAGAGGCCGTATCTGTCAATGGTCGACTGTGGACCAGGAAGAGTAGCCATTTGGAGGGAGATCAAGGCGTAAAATGCAGGTGAAATTGCAATGGTCTTGGAAGAGGTGTTTTTGGAGAGGGGTTCAGTGACGGAAGTGCTAATGGACAATGGAACTGCCTTTCGCTCAGCTGCCATGAAGAATGTGTTGGATAAGTGGGGAGTGCGGCGCTATTTCAGGGCTGCATATAGACCAGGCGGAAACAGAATTGTGGAGCGGCATCACAGGACCATTAAGGCTATAGCTGAAAGGGGCCAGATTTTGCTGCCAGAAGCTGTCTTCTGGTATAATATGGCTCCAAAGTCAGGGCAAAAAGTGGAGTCAGTGCCGCAGAGGGCAGTCTTCAAGTACGAGTGGCGACATCCCCGAACAGCACAGGTACCCGCGGAGGAAGGCGAGAAGCGAGCGACTGTGCGAGTGGGAGAGGAAGTGTGGATCAAACCGCTTGATGCTCGCTGTACTACACACTGGGGGAGGGGCATTGTGACAAGTGTCCAGTCCCTGAACAATATATCTATCGACGGCATCCCTCGACACATCCTTGATGTGCGGCCGGTAGTGGTGTCATCAGAGGAAGACAGCGACGTCGAGCCAAGTAGCGACGTTCACGAAGAGGCTCCGCGGAAATCGCAGTGAGAGAGACGGCCGCCATATTGGTCGAGCGACTACGTGATGGGTTGACATGTGATGATCGTGTAGATCAAGGGGGCGCGTGGTTTGAGTTGTCCCCCTTTGCAAATTGGCTGTTTGGAGAAATGGAAAACTAGATGGCTCTGGTTGATAGTCAATTTACATAAGTGGAGAAATGGGCAGCATATAAACGGTACTTTTTTTTAAGCAGGGTGAAGAGCGCAGAGAGTGAAACGACGGTTGGAAGAAGTGACGGTGAATTCTTTTTGTGATGGTGAATTATTTTTGGACGTTGAAGAGCTCAACCTTTTGAAAGGAACATCTGTGTCTTATATATATTTTTTTTAATTTCTTTTTTTTCTTCTACTTCCCTACAATATCGATTCTTTGATTTAAAAAAAAACTAAAGTAATTAGTGTTTACTTTATTAATATCCCATTTTGCTGTTTCGGATTATTTTACTAAAGTCATTAAGCTTCATTATTTTTCAAAACTGTTTTTGTTTCTTTGTTTTTCGATATTTCGTCGATATTATTTATTAAGAATGTTTAGCAGAAAAGCCAACAAACGACTACCCGAAAAAATAAATATACAAGAAATAAATGTTACCATAGTCAATAAAAGCCCAGTTCATGTTTTTTTTTGTTTTGAAATAGTGTTTAATGCTCTTTACTTGAAATAATTTCAGCGAACCGAAATTAAAACGAAATTTGAGGCGATTACTACTTAAATGAATTTTTATATAAACTACACATGCCATAATTGAATATTCCTCAAGCACAAAATAATGGAAAACATTAAAATATGTTTATAAATATTCCTTACGTTGACGGAACTCTCTTAAATTGTTAACACAGAATACTCAGGTGCCCCTCCTTCAAATTGAAAACGGGGCTCTCCATTTCAAAGTAGCTGCCGTTTTCATTTTTTTTTTTTAAACCGGTTTGTGAATCAAAAAAAAAAATTTTTTTTTTTAGAAACTACTTAAAAATACAAAGTAATAAACTTTCCTACCATAAAAGTAACTTTTATTGACTATGGTAACTTTTATTTTTTGTATATTTATATTATCATATATATATATATATAACATTTTCTCTTTGTAAGGAAAAATCATTTTGTTGGTCACTCTTGGCTACGAATGGAAACAAAGTTGATTTAAAAAATATATTTTCGCGAAAATTGTCTTTACTTTCATCATATTTTGCTTAGGGTAAAATTTTTGAGCATCAAAACCTATCTCTTTACAACCCCCTCCTTTTCATAACCTGTCATACTTTCATCAATCACAGTCCATTTTCTGTAGGATGTTTTTGAACCCAGTCAACGACGAGTACTTCTGCTAGTGTATATATATATATATATATATATATATATATATATATATATATATATATATATAAAGGTATCTGAGATAAATTTAATAATATTTGATATTCTATTATTTCAGAAGCCTTTGAAATATTTAATAGCTGAAAAGTGCAACGGATAGCTGTTCTGTTTACTTTTGGTGCATTTCAGAACTGGATTTGTATCGGATTAAAAAAGATGGGAAATTTTAGCTGCCTCTCAGTGTTGTTTAAAGGTCAGAAGATAAAGAAATGCGACAGATGTAGAAGTAACTGTTAACAGGACTGATTATAACAGACTTTCTGACTTTCTAGACAATAAAATTCATCAAGCAGCTGTAAAAAAAAAGGTTCGGCAATGCGATCCTTGGTAATAGACTTCTGTGTACCAACTGTGAAGAAAATATTCGACACCCTACCCATATCGCCAACAATTAAATATTTTCTTTTGTCGTTACTTTACGTGTTGAACTCTTCTCACAGCGACTGCCATTAAGCATTTCACACTTACATGTCCCTATTATCTACTTGTCAATTTTCATCTCAAAAATAAGTAAACTTTGAAATATTTATTTGCAGAAAAATATATTTATTTTTTTACATTTACAACAAATTAGGCATAAAGCCATTCAAAATGTGTGTTGTTGGTCATATTTGTCACCATGACTAGAAAATGTCTACCTTATTTTTAACTGAAATACTCGATCACCATAATACCACATTTTGTCAAAAACTTTGTCAAAGACTTTGATTATATTCCTCCTGCCTTATCCAGTGAATGGTTAAAATATTTGCAGTAGCACGGTATTGCCTAATCCATACTGTCGGTCAGAAAGATGAACTTTTGTGAGATGGTGGACTAGTGTTTGATTGATTAATGATTCTAAGATTTTAGTGAAAAGGGGAAGAGACTTATAGAGGATAACTGAACAGGTCAGTTCTTTCATCAGAATTCTGGTACACTGCTACCACAGCGGCTATTTTGCAACTATTTGGAAGAAAGATTCAGTAAAGCGTTCTAGAATTTGGAAAATAGAGAGGCTAGCTCAGCTGAGCATTTTTTAATTAGTATAGGAGGAATGAGATCAAGTGCACATGCCTTGAAAAAGTCTAAGATTTTTATGATATCGTGGGCATGAGAAGGAGGTGATTTTCAGATCATCAAGTGTGTTTTCAATCTGCATATGGAAATGTGGGAGTGAATTGTTTGTTGGGTCTATAGTGAAGTTGAAAATGAATGCCCGAGCAAGCAGTTCGGTCTTAGTTGCTGTGTATACGACCTTCTGGTTGTTGGATAGTGGATGAATTACAGATTGTCCTTTATTAACTACACTATTATCAATTTCCCCCCAAATCATCAGTTCCTATCTTGTGCGAGTCTACGTGTTCCTAGTTATTTTGGCACGCATTCCTTCAGCTATGGCTAGTTTACTCTTGCCCCTGTGCATGTTTTAAATATTTTTATATATTTTTAAAAATTAGTTTTCATTTTATAATTGGAAAAAAAAAAACGTTATACAAAAAAACAATATCTATCATAACGATTCATAAAATAAAGATCAGAATAAATGAAAATAATTATTCATGGACAATTTAAAAAGATAAAAAAGATGTTTAATTAAAAAAAAAAAATGGTAAAGTGCTAGATAATGGTCAAGTAAATCCACTAGTATATAAAATAGCTAGTTGAGAATAATAGGAAAAAGAAATCATTGAGAATTCTACCGGTGTTTTCCTGGTGATTTTGATGTTATATATATATTTATATGAATAATACATATGTCTTAAAGATAGTATATGATAGAGGACAGAAGAGTCCGTTTGGAAGCATATGAAGGTGTAAAATGATATGGGTTAACAGAATATAATTAATTATTCATTTTGTTCTCTCTCTTTCTCTGTCTACCTTCATTGGCCATTGATTTGGAACAAAGATTGAGTTGAAGAGGTCTTATCTTAAGTTAGTTTTTTTAAAAGGTATGTAAGATGCTTATTAATAGTGGCATTCCCTTGATCTATGAAGACCATGAAAAAGCAAGTATATACAATGAAATCTGGCAGTGATCAAAGGAAGGAATACAATTTCTGTGTTCTCCTGATTACGGCAGCTTGATTGGTGCGTGCATGACACGAGATTTAAATGCAACAGCAGTAAATGTAAAAAGAAAAAAAAGACTTCAATATCATATTAAAAAAATAAGCTAACGATGTGAAAACATAAGAAATATCCTTTTTATGGGATTTGAATTTTACATTTTTAATGAAACTTCTAATCGATTTAATTGCAAAATTAATTTTATAATGAAATATATTCCTCTATTCAAGTGTCTTTGCAAAAATAAATATTCTGATAGGAAATTAAACGATTTTTCAGTTGAGTAGGGGTGCAATGCACCAAACACAAATAAAATAAAATGTTTCTCAGGCAACGCCAGGTAAATGCAACTAATATCTCTCTCTCTCTCTCTCTCTCTCTCTCTCTCTCTCTCTCTCTCTCTTATATATATATATATATATATATATATATATATATATATATATATATATATATATATATAGTAAAATGTGTGTGCGTGTTTGTATGTCTCACAAAAACTTTTGACAGAGGCGACAGATTTTCACCAAATAGGTATCATTGTGAAGCTCGAACCTCTGGACGACAAATATCGAAAAATTGGCTAAAAACATTCATTCCTTTATCTCCAACTGGACTTTTTCTCTGCATGGAAGGGTAGCAAAAAAATCGTTCCTTCATTTCTTGGTCTCTTTGGCGTCTTGATAACATGTCAGACTCTTTTTTTTTTCGCCTTAGCCTCGAGGCTTCGGGTTCGAGCCTACCTCCCTACCAAAACATTTTTTTCTTTTTACACCTCCTGGGCAACTGTTTTTTTTTTTTTAACATGGTTATTATTTCGCTTATTCTTTAGTTTACTCTCCCCTACACACACACCTTCCAAACACGCGGTTGTTATCTTAAGATTGCAGGTTTGATCCGAGAGGGTTATTGATGCCATTTTCTACTGCTTTTAGCTGTTTTTCCGATGTTTAACAAGTTTAACATCGTTTTTTATAATATTTAAATAGGGTTAATACTTCCCCCCCTACACACACACACCTACAAACACCCGGGCAACGCCGGGCACCCCGCTACTTAGACATAAAAGTGCTCTTAGATGTTTCAAAGGTTCAAATGTGTGTCCATATCTCATTATGAAATGGACTTCATATATCGTATATAAAGTTTCAAATAAAACTTCTTCACAATTTATTATATACATTTTTTTTGGCTTTTGAAAAGACGACATAAAATATACAATTTTAGTATCTATAGTAAACCGTTTAAGGTCCACTGATCTAAGAAGAGAAAAAAAAAAAGAGAGTAGATATTTATTTATATTACATACAAAGATACCTTTAAAAAAAAAAAAAAAAAAACATTTCATAAAATTAATTTAAAAAATGTTCATACGAGAAAATCAGGCATAAAACTTTCTTGCAACATTACAGACAGGGCCATATAAATTCAAAGGCCATTAAAATAGCAATAATGCTACCGGCAGTCGGAAAAAAACTGCGTTAAAGTCTTTTAATAAAATATTGAATGAAAATCTATATTAAGTCTTCATATCTACGTGTTTGTACACGATTTTTTGGTAAAACCGTGTTTTGGGATTCGGCTGTTCAAATACGTACTTTGACTTGTGAAATTTTGACTAAAGAAATCTTCTCGGTATACTAATTTCTGTAATATATAAAGTAAAATCGATCTCTTTCTCGAATTTTGTCATAGAAAAGTTTCTTCCTATAAAATCAATATTTGATTCTGGTTTGTCAGTTCTTTTGGCAGATTGTTGTAGCATGTTATTAAGAACAATAAAATATAATTCAATTTAATTCCTTCTAGTAAATATTTTGATCGGATGGGATTATTTTCATACGGACGACGTTTAAAAAAATTGGGACGTATTCGCTATATTGTATTCGTCAGTAGGGATTCTTCCTTTTTGAAACATCTGTTATTTTAACAGAATACTTTATAAAACAGTATTTTTATTTTCAGTTCGTTTCGGACTATCTGGAACATCGAGTGGATGCATCTAATAAGATAATGAAAACTGCTCGATTGAGCTCTAATCTTTGGTTCCTCTTTGCAAGGCGTTCACATCAAGAACCTGTCTTCTACCACAACTAAGACTTTCTTTTCTTCCATGTGCCTAGCGTCAGGCAGAATTTCCATACTTTTACAAGAGCTACCTGCTTGTGGAACACATTACCACCGGATTGCTTCCCTACTGATTAAAATTTGATCATCTTCAAATCCAATGTCAATAAATTATGGACTACCCATCAGTAATCAAACACAATCCATACCATTGATCAATATTAGTCTCTTTTTTTTTTAAATGTTTTTTTTTACAAGGTGGTCACCACTCATCAAGGCCCGGAAACCACTCGGGGATAAGGGTTATTGCGTGTACAGTACGTTAGTATTGGAGATCTGACGAAGTGTCTTACTTAAGGGGCGGTTCATCAGGAATTTATTTATGTTGGACTTGAAGACATCCAGGTTGTAGTCAGGTGGGAAACAAGCAGACGGAACAGAGTTTCACAGGCGTGCACTTCTAAGAAAGAAGCTTTGTTCATGGAATCTACGTTTTGGTTTTGGCACAGATAAAGAGTGGGGAAAATCTTTGACAGTGGTTTCAGCTAGACGGGTGTTTTTCATGAAAGATTGGCGAGGGGGGACCAGAGATTGGAGTTCAGATGAATACTTGCCATGGAAGTAACGATAAAACAAAGACAGGTTCGCAACCTCTTTCCTGTGGGAGAGAGATTGCAGGGAAGAGAAAAAGCCATCCCCCACCAAGCAACACAGCCTATTTTGTACTCTGTCAAGGCAGGATAGGCTATTTTTAGCAGCTGCTGCCTAGCTGTAGCAGCAGTACTCCATCCTTGGACGTACTTGGCTTTTATATACAGATAGAAAATTGCATCAGCAGTGAGATATCTTCTGGAGCGGTAGAAGGATCCTACCATTTTTCTAGCGATCTTGGCAACTGACTTGATGTACGTGTTCCATTTCAGGTCAGGGGTAAAGGTCAAGCCCAGAAGCTTATCAAAACATGGAGCTTCCACTAGACGAGAGCCATCCATTTCAATTGATGCCAGATAGGGATCAGAGCGTTGATGATGTAAAGATAGGAGCTTGGTTTTAGATGCATTAAAAGTAACCAGCCACCTTTTTCCCCACTGCACCACGTGCTCAAGATTAGAGGAGAGAGAATCTGAGAGAACTTTGTCATTTACGGCCTTTGTTGTGTTGCCATAGATGGTCGTGCCATCAGCATAGATGTCAACGAATGATTTAAGTATGTGTTTGGGGAGATCATTAATGTAGATCAGGAAGAGAGTTGGGCCCGGCATGGACTCCTGAGGGACTCCAGCATTAATACTGAGGGCCTCTGATTTCTGCCCATCAACCACTACTCTTATGAGCCTATCAGAGAGAAATGATTGAAAAAACATTTCCAGTTATAGTGTTTCCTCATCTTTCAAACGACAAACATACCATCTTAAGTGACTGTTGGCCTTGATAAGTGGTTAGCTAAATAGTAAAAATATATATGAATATTTATAGGGCTTTCATTTTAAAAAGGATGGGCATGCTTTACAAGGGTCTATGCATTTAACTTTTTTTTTTTGTTTTAATAAATAAAACCTAAAGAATCCACTTAAATAAAAGTGATGAAAAATACCAATGTATGAATTGTTTTTTAGTCTGTGCTGGCCAATTTTCATTGACAATGACTCCTAAAGCAATATATTTGCTAAGACTTAGATTCCATCTCGACAGTCACGAGTAAAACAAGACATTTGCACATTAACTTTCCTATCAGATACGCTTAGATTTATCTAGCAATGAAATTGAAATAGGATTTTTGATTCTGAAATGTAGAGACAGATTTGTTCATTTTAGCCGTATTGTTTTACAATACGGCTAAAACGTATGGATAACAATTTTGTGCTTTATAAGACATTAAATGTATTTCATTACACTGCCCCCCCCCAAATAAATGAAAATAAAATCCATGCCCAGTTAATTTTGAAGAAATATATTTAGTAGCACTTTTGTCTGTGTTCTCAGCTGATTGGTTCTCCAATATTATGTGTACGTCTTATGTTATGTCAACATGATATTTTGATGGTATTTTCTTTGTAAACTGATGTTTCTCTATGATAGTTTGACTTTGAATGCTTGTTCAACAGAGTAACGTGTATAATGTCTTGTGACCCAATTGACCTAAGGGAGCGTTTTGCTCCCGATTGGGGAGGTTCAAACATCCCAGGGATATGAAGAAGGTCGGGTAACTATGCTAACATTGTTTAATTAATCCCGAACGACAGCGGATATCATAAAGACTTGAATTAAAATATATAAATATATTTTTCTTTATTGTTTGAAAATCAGAGAGATAATTGTTATTTTGTGTTAGATAACAGGAAATGCCAGACAATATAGAAACGAGATTGTTCTTGTTGGCCTGTAGAACCCAGTACCAGGGGTTCTGAATGACAAGGTTTAAGCTTTAAGGTTATGGGAATTAAATGTCGGTTTTGGTCCCAGATTGCAAAGCTAGTGATATGGCTGAATTGCACACTCGCAATTTCACTTTTGGAGTTTCCCCAGATGCGTGGCGTAATTTGATTGGCTTAGAGGACTTCCGCCCCGACACACCCCACTATATAATGCTAATCCCGCTCGGAAATTAAGCAGATACACACTTGTTGCTGCAAACTACACAGATCGTCTTCATCTCTACCTTTTAATCTAATTTACAGGAAACAAGTCATCTTTTGAATGCGACATTTATTAGCGTAGAATGATTTTAGAATTCTGTTACAGACACTCAAATAATCTGTATATTTATAAAAGTCAAAATATGTGTGTGAGGACACTTCTCAACCTATATACTCAACGAATGTTTTTATCTACAGACTTGAAATTAGTATATTGGGTATTCAGGCATGTAGAAAACATTTAAATTTGTTTTCATCCAGAAAAAGTACTGCTAAGGGGTCAAAATTAAAAAATTGGTCATCAGCTTTATCTGTTTGTCAACTGTTTCATGACTGCGCATGTGCAAATCGTTCATATTATGTTAATTAGATATGAAAACACTTTAAAATTGTATCAAGTTGGCCTAATGGTACTTGACTCACTATGTCTAGTTTTTGGTTTCAATCTCAGCTTCAGTTTTTTTTTTTTTTTACTTATAAAAAGTGAACTGTTTAGAAAAAACATAATACTCGCATGCACATGTATATATTTTCAATTTTCTTTACTCACTATCTTATATATTCCAACCGAGAGGTCTTTTTAAGATTTTGACCGTCCCTTTGAGTGTAAATGTTTGAAACTCGTTTGCACTTGGTTCACCGGGTATATTTGCCAGGTAGTTCTTGAAATTCTCTTTCATGAGTCCAGTTGCTTTTTTAATTACTGAAATGAAAAAGATCTTCAAATTTCTTTTCATGTCGTACATAAGACGGTGGCATTTTGTTATCTTTCCCCTCCCCAGATCTGTTTAACCCAGCATCACTGGGGATACTAACTTCTACTAAGGTTGCTTCTTTCTCTTTGTCTCCTATCACTATAGCAGATTTAATAGCTTCGTTTTCAAGGTACGTAGTTGTAGGGATTGCATAGTCATAGCAGATGGTGTCTGACTTATTTCCGACTGTTCTTTCTGGTAAACATGTTCTCAGGACCTGCTGCTGCATTCGATATTCAACTTCTTACAGATCGTCTGGTGGAGAGATTTACACACTCCATTGTGTTGTCACATAGTAGCCGTCCTCCAGCATAACTTTACAACTCGAGATATGGCTCATATTCTCTACTTCTGTGTGTCAGTACCTGCAGTTATTGCCATTGCTGAGACCACTCATTTTCTCCAAAGCATTAGTCATCAAACCTTGATCTTGGCCAGCAATTATAATCCGTTCCTGATAATAACAAGTCTATAGAGCCTTCTTTATATAGTCCTCGGTGAATTAATCTAGATAATATTTGGCACGCTGTTGCATGGACTATTCTTACAGTTTTTATTTTGCAACGGAAGTTCTTGGGGTAATTTTAGCGACTATTATGTATATATATATATATATATATATATATATATATATATATATATATATATATATATATATATATATATATATATTCTAAAGAAGCTTCGAGTAAAAAAAAAAGAATGTTATATAAAGAATGTTGTTTTAATAACCGGAAAAAAATTAACCTATCGCAGACTTAGCCTTTGCATAAAATACATGGCTCTCCTGTGAAAAATACCACTTTCCCAATAACAAAATGTAGGTATTATACTAATATATTAAAAAATAAATATTAATAATATGAATAATAGTAAATTTAGTAAGATTATAAGATCCATTCTGCGATATGCTAATTAACATGTAAATTTTATGAAAATAAAAAGATCCATACAAGCTTAAGTACCTTTGGTACCAGATAGGCAAATAGATAAGTCTGCTATATATATATTTGTACATTGAAAAGTAAGATCCGCATAGCACTTTTTGTTGATCGTTTGCTGTTAGAAATCTACATATATTCTTAAATGTTTATCTAGAAAATTACAATCCAAAACTTTACTTTATTGTTTAGTACAGATACAATGTCCAATTATTATTATTATTTTTTTTTTAATTTTGAAGCCACCATTTTAAAGATAGTTGTCATTTTGGGTTTGATATATTATACATTTTGATATTTTCTTGGCGATCGTTTTATTCTAATTATTTCAAAGTAAGACATATAAGTTTACGAAAATCGACTGAAAATAAAGTTAAAACCCTAAAAGTAGGATTCGTCTGATGGCTACTAGATTATATTGTCAAGATATAATCTAGTTTATCAAGTCTCTATATATTCTCTAAACGTTTATGAGTATCACGCGAAAGTTAATGCTTCTTACTAAGTCATATGGAAGATTTATTGGGTTATTTCGTATTAAAAAAAAGATTGCTTTTAGATTTGACTCCATATTTTGTTACTGGTCCTTTACGCAGCACTTGTGAGCTTGTGTGCCTTCCCTAACTATATAACGGTTGACTTTGTTTCAAAATTTTAAATTGAATGAAATTAACTTAAAAAAGATTTAAATTAATCACTACATGCGTAAAAATTCCTCACAGTTACGCAGAAAATGTACTCCTTCAGATTTAAATGTTAGGCGCATTGAAAATGTATTTTGTATCTGGTTTAAGGTTTATTTTACATGTTGGCATATGTTGGACTGTTTTTAGAAATTGATTTAAAAACTAACCAAATCTTTAATGATATTTCTCAAATCCATCCTCATCACGTCCATGTTTTCCTTTCTATGTTAAACTAGCCTAGGTGTCCGACGTTACCCGGGTGTTTGGAAGTGTGTGTTGAGCCCCCCCCCTAAAAAAAAAAGTGGTAGTAGGTAGGCAAGCTCGAACCCGTACCACGAAGGAGGAAAAGAAAGTGAAAAAAAAAGTGACGTTTTTGCCGTTGTCCTTTGCAGACTCTACCAAACTCCTTTGAGGTGATATCGATAAAAAAAAACCCAAACTTTGTGGGTGTTTGTGTATTTTAAAAAATTTTTCTGGACATACAAAAATTTGTAATTTATATAATAATTTTAGATTTAATTGGCAGGTCAAGCGTATATTTTCAACAAAATAAATCACATTAGTAAAAGAGTCATTCATTGAAAGTACAGAGTAGTTAACACCCGAGAACTTGTAAAAAAAAGACATGTATATAAAATGCATTAAGATGAAATTCTCTACTGAATTCGCCTAGTTTTAACCGCGTGGAAACAGTTTATAAGATATTTTTAGTACGTTTCTGTCCTCAACGATAAAGGTTACAATTCTGCTATTTTCTTTAATTTACAACTTCCATAGTGTTAACTATTCTGTAATGTTGCCTTAAAAACTCTTATGAATTGTTTCCGCATGTTAAAACTGGGCGGGTTCAGTGGATTATTTCATTTTAATGCATTTAATGTAAATTCACCCTTATCTGTTTGTCCGTTCGTCTTTCCGCACTTTTCTCAATAAGTACGCCTTGAAATTTTGCACAAACATTAAACATGATATGAGTAAAAACAGTAACAGAACGGATTTTCTGGGAAAACTCCGGTTGCACCCTAGGGGTGCCTTTCGGGTTAAAATGGCTAAAATTGACACTTTTGTGTTTATTAAAAAACATTGATGTCTTGGATTTTTATAAAACTTTCTGAAAAGTTGTAACTAACTGATTTCTATACAATTTTGTCTATACTTCATAATAACTCTTTGATGTATCCCAGGGGCTTTTTTTTTTTAAAATTATTTTTACCATATTTGTCCAAAATTTTCTGTGTATATCTAGCAGTTTTGCATGGTGCTGAACTCAAATCTAAATATGTTAAGGCCTTGGGAACTTTTGGGGCTAAATGGCGGGGGGATGGACTTAATGATTTCTTCTTTTTTTTTTTTTTGCATTAAATGGATGAAAGGAAAATGCTGAGCTTAGTCATATTTTTATGCCTCGTTCACTGTGCACTCACGGGGACCATGAATGCTTCACTTGTTTTTATGATTTGCAAGTCCTCAAGTTTGAACTATTCTGTACTTTTGGCTTATTCATTACATCATTTTAAAAATTAAACAACTCTTCTCGATGTTCACTCTGTCTCTTGTGAATAATAATACAAATATTTTTGAAAATGAGACAGATGTATAAAGTGGCATGAAAGAAATTTCACTAAAAAAGTAAATTCTGTTTAGTTATAAGACAGAAAATTCCTTATACGAAAGGCATTATCATGAAATATCAAAGATAATTTAGTAACTTCCACTGGCTACAAAAAATGAGAAAACCTTTCATAGCACTTTTTTATTTTTCACTTTCAATCCCACTGTGTACAAATGCTTGATAGAGTCAAGCAGTTCTTAATAAATACATTATAGTTCATAAATTTTGCGAATGAAATCGAATTGAGACAAATAGTTATTATGACCCAACGGGTCACCGGAACATCTAATGAGAACATAATTAAAACGTATTCTCTTGCTGAATAAAGTTCAAACATTGATCATAACTTTTACCTGATTTGCGCCTAATACTGACGATTAGGGTTCTAGAAAAAAAAAAAAAAAACAAGTTTTTACTTGTTTTTACCATTTTTCAGCACCTTGTCAGCAGACCAGAGTTTTTCTAGTGTAACAAATATTTGATTTATGTAACGGTCATTGATTACATGAGTAGAATATGAAAAATTGTATTCGAAATTTATTTGGTATGTTAAACTTTCAATCCACAACAATTTTCTTTATCAAGAATTACTTCAGGATATGTCGCCACATCGAGCACATTAATTAAAATTAATTGTAAGCAAAATAATTTTTGAACATAAAAAAAATTTGTTTTAGCAGTTTCCTAAGATCAGTGTGTTATAGTGGACAGACTCTAAGAAGGGACACCTGCATCTACAGAAGTATAAAACTCTCGAATATTTGACGCCTACTTAATGAAGCATTTAAAAAAGTCATGTAACAGGAATCTTTAGTTTTGACTTCGTACTATTGTGAATAATGATCATGATGATTTGAGCAGTTAAGGTGCTGTCAGTATCCCAAACTCCGTGGAGGGCAACATCAGACAACGTTTTACACCTTTTTTTCCATGCGATCCTATCCAAAGGAAAGTAGAAAGTGGATCTTGGATTTACTTTTGATAGTCTTGTAACTCTTGCTTCCCTTATTTTGTCTTTAGTCCTCGTATTCCATGAACGATGTTTATGACAAAGAGGGAAGAGTTGCTGTTTTCTGGATCAGAATCTATTTCATATAGCACTTATCGTTGACAAGTTTTTGACCTTGAAGTACTATTTTTCTCTGCTCCTTACATCAGGAGGTTTTATGCATTGTCTGGGGCGATTTCCATAAAGCGTGTTGATATTAGTCATACTACATACAGTCAAATCACTTATGCACTGAAGCATGATCTTCCTCGATCTATCACTATTCCTAGTTCCTGAGATACCCAAACATGTTTTGGAGTTAATGCAAGAGGTGCACAAATGTCCAAAACCACTTCAGGCAGAAAATGCCTAAGGGATCCCAAATCCCACCAATACCAAGCTTCTGATAAAGCACACATATAGGGGCCATTTAATTTGCTGTTGCCAATCCATCTGATCATGGTCACTATACCAAAGTTGTTACAGATCAGAAGTGGTTGAGGCTCGCTGCCATGCACAATAGCAAAGTGAACACAGATTGAAAAGCTCTTGTTTTGAATTCAGAAAGGAAATCTACCTTGCTATAAGGATTGGCAGCAGCTTCTTGAACCTTCCTAAAGCAAAGCAACACAAGAAATGATAGCACGTTTGCACCATCACCATTGTTTAACTTATGGCCCAGGTAGCAGACACCAACATCAAATGGGACAACATCTACATCCAAATGTGCCATCAATTTGACGGGTAATACCCAGACATCTGCAAAATCCAACTTAACTACCACCCTTCCAACAAAAGTACTACATTTTTTGTGGATTTGTAGTCTGCACTGGGAGTATTCGATGTAGTTTACAGCTATGTAACATCTGTGACAAACCGTGCAGGGAAACACATCAGTAAGATGTCTGGATCAAGAAATGAGAAAAAAAAGGCACATGAGATTCTTGAACTTGAGAGTTGATAAAATGGAAATTACAATTAAATTTAAAAATTAACAAGTAAATTTTTAAATTCAAATTATGCTTTTTATACTTGTATCTTTTCAATTTGATAGTGAGTACTGATTTTCCAAGTCTAACCTTAATCTTTGATGAGACTTTGGACACAACACATCGTGAATGTCATTTTAAGTATTGGGTTTGTTTGGCAACTTCGATTTTGCACGAAGTAAAGATGACATATAAAGAAAAAGGTGTGAATTCTTAAGCATAGCTCCAGTCAGATTTGTTTAAAGCAACCGATTTTAAGGAACCGCTTGTATCAGCCGCTGGAAGGGAATTTCAACAATTTGTAAAACCCCCTATGGTGGGATTAACTATGACAAAATTTGCTTGTTTAAAATTAGAAATCGATGATCGTTGTTATTCGAAGCATTGTGGAAATTTCAAATATTAAAAATGAAACCGTAAAATGCACGTATAAAAAAAAACAAATCTTTATATTCTCTGAAGGCATCTATTGCCGAAACATTTAAGATTAAAATAACAAATATTTGCAATTATCAATTTCTTTATTTGTGTGGTTATATTATTCTTGATTAAAGGCTGTTTTTCTTTTCTTTTTTTTCTTATACCACTTACAAACATCTCATAGATGTTACTACAATAACCGCAAAAAATAGGACTTCAAAAGTATGAAACTGACCTTGTTTTCTCTGAAGGCGTATATCACAAAAAAAAAAAAAAAAAATCAAGAATAAAAAATATAATGCATATAACGGCTTTATTTATATCTCAGATTTAACTTTTCTAAGTTTCAGTTGTGTAAGCTCTATTCTCCCTACAAGATCAGGCCAGTCTAAAGATACTAGTTTTCTAACCTAAAATGCACCAGACATTAATGTTATTGACTTTTAACCTTTCCCTTTGTAAAACTCTGTCATTACTGACCGCTAATCGATTGAAAACTGCTTTTTTAAAGCGTATTAAAATCCGTCATTTCTAAACAACTTCTGGGTTTACCAGAAAGATGAAGTGTATTATGTTAAAAGCAGAATAATATAATACTTTTCTGTAATTTGTAATAGAATATTAAGTTTAAAATTTTTCAAAAACACGTTTGACTCAATTTTCACCGAATTTCAACAAAATAAATATTTTAAAAACTTTTTTTTTTTTTATGTCTAAACAAAATTTTCTATGATTGGCTATAAGAATATTAAAAAAATATTACAATATAATTAACTTATATTTAAATAAATTTAAGTAATTAAATTATTTAGCACGATCTCGTACATTTTATGAACCATGTGCTTACCGTCGCCATCTTGGATTTTAGGTATTAGAACCCAGTCGCGTCTAAATATGTAATCATTTTCATGAATCATAATGTAACTAGACAGGCAAATGTATTTTTTAAAAAGATAATTGAATTAAATTATAATTACAAATGCCGTTTATGGTGAAATGTTATTTTTAGCTTTATAATTTTTTCCTTCATAATAATTGATTAATCAAGCTTTAAATTTTTCTTAACCTATACTCCTATAAATTCGTTTTTCTTTTGTGTGTATTAATATTCATATTAAAATCCCTCTTTTCAATTTATTTAAAGAAAATACAATTTTCTTAAATGTGGGATGTGGAATTGCATTCATCAGCAAAAGATCTAACTAATTTGCATATTCTTTTAAACATTAATTTTAATTATTTCTATTAGTTTTTTCGGTTTTCTTGTAGGGATGATCATCTTTAGTTAACTATTACGTGTAATTATATTCATGCAGATAATCTACATGATTTATACTTGCATAATATTGGCGTAAAAAGTTTACAGTAAACACAAAATTGTTTCCATATATATTTATGTATACGTATATATTTATGTTTAATCTAAAAATGAATGTGCCTGTGCGTATACATTTTCCTACGCAATAACTCTGTCAATTTTCAGTTTACAGACTCGAAATTTGATATACAGGGTACTGAGGTTTGGGGAAATCTTTGTAATCCGTGTTCGGCCAGAAATTTGACTGTTAAGGGGTCAAAGTTCAACGATTTGACCTTTGAGAACTCTACTAAACTCTTCCGCCAATTTTGGGTCTAAACACTTGAAATTTAAGATATAGGTTCCTTGGACATCGATCAAACTTAATAACTTGATTTGAGCCCAAAACAAATGTTAAGGGGTCATAATAGGGGTCAAAGTTTTAAAAAATTGACCGCTTTTTTATGCTCAACATACACATCGAAACACCTGGGTAACGCCGGGCTGATATGCTAGTACTTATTAAAAGTAAACAAAAACTATTTTTTTCTATTTTTACATGAAACATGAATTTTTAGCATTATATTAAGTTTTAATATCACTTTTAGCCAGTTTTTAATTTCATGATAAAAATTATTTTTCCATTTTCTTCTAATTAAGCCGTACTGTTTTTCCATAAACTAGATCATACCATATTTTCCCAAAATCTTTATTGCATAAATCAAGTTGAAAAAGACTGTCATTAGAATTTGGTGACCTTTAAAATGGCCGTCTTTGTTAACCCTCTGGAGGGGGGTGGGTGCAGCTTGTTCGAATGTCACAACCATCATCTACGGAAGTTAATTTTCAAAAAGGAAGATAGTTTTTTGTATATTGTAACGTGCTACCATATCGTGGGAAAATCGTAATACGCAGATACAATTAACACTTATAATGTTCACACCCTGTTTTTTTTTTTTTAATTGTTTTTTTTTTTAGGTATCGATTCTTTAAAGCTTTCTCTATGCCCTGGTACGAGGGCCGTGCAATAAGTAATGCCCCTGACCCACTTCAAATTGTCTGATCTAGTTGAAATTTTGCATGTGTAATGATTTATATCTCTACGGGTTATGTGGCAAATTACAGCTCTGAAGTAATTGTGGTTTTTGTTTTACAGGTTTTTGAACTGAGTCAGGTGTGAAATGGAGCCTGTTGAATGTCGAGCAGTGATCTGGTTTTTGTATTTGAAAGGATTCACACCACAGGAGAGTTTTGATGAAATGAAAGAAACTTATGGTGATAATGCCTCATCATATGACCTAGTAAAACGCTGGTATCGTGAATTCAAACATGGCCGGAAGTCTGTGGAAACTGCTCCCAGACCTGGTTCCCCCCCTTCTGCCATTGATGAGGCATCTGTCCGTCAAGTTAAGGCTGCCATTTTGGAAGATCAGCACATTACTATTCGCCAAATAGCCCAAGATGTCAAGATTAGTACAGGGTCTGTGGAAACTATCATTCATGACCATATGCATAAGATGTCTGCTAGATGGATTCCCAGGTTGCTCACACCATTCCAGAAGTGAGAACGCGTTGAGTGCTCGAGGATGAATTTGGAGATGTGCCAAGAAGATGAGTCAAAGTTTTTCAAAAGACTGATTACACAGTCTGAACCTGGGTCCATCACTATGATACAGAGACCAACGCCTCGTAATGCAGTGGAAGCAGTTGCACTCACTACCTCCAAAGAAGGCAAGGGTGCAGCCCTATGCTGGCAAGGCCATGCTCAGTCTTCTGGGACCAGGACAGAATAGTGATGACAGATTTCCTGGCAAAGGGTACCACAATTACAGGAGCCTATTATGCTTCACTTTTGAGGAAATTAAGGGAAGCTATCAAAATCAAGAGGTGGGGCAAGATCAGCAAATATATCCTCCTCCTGCAGGACAATGCTCCGGTCCATAACTCGCATGTCGCCAAATCAGAAGCACAAGCGTGTGGTTATGAAATCCTTCCCCACCCTCCCTACTCTCTTGACCTTGCAGCGTCTGACTTTCACCTCATCCTAGCCATGAAGTTGTTTTTAAAAGGAATGTGTTTCCCAGATGATGCAGCCTTGATTTCTGAAGTCACGTTGTGGTTGGAGGACCAACCTAAGGTGTTCTACAAAAACGGTCTCCAGAGCTGCATCTAACGATGGGAGAAATGCATAACTCTGGGTGGTTCCTATGTAGAGAAAGACTAATAACTGTACCAAGTTTCGTTGCTCTACTGCTATGGAAAGTGGGTCAGGGGCATTACATATTGCACGCCGCTCGTGCATGGAAATTCACATATTCTAAAATAAAATTTTTAAAAGTATGCATGTTGTAGCGTTTTCGTTAAAAAAATTATCCTCCCCTGAAAGATAATAATTTTTGATAACATACTCAATGAATCTCACACTCCAAAACACAAAAGATAAAAAATTAAACACATTCAACTTTCGGATTTCAATCTTCGATATCGAAGGCAACCTGTGAGATGTTTGTTTTTGTTTTTCTACATTCGATCACCCTCTTACCACAAAATGTGTGCTAAGTGGATTGCTTAGACTTTAAGGGGTCGAACAAGGGATAAATGAGGAAGGGGGGCATGAATTCCCTCCAAATATATTCATACAACGAATATGAAAAAAAGTTACACCCATAAAAGGTGCATTCTTTACTTATTAATCGGTGAACATTTTTTTTATTGATTAGATAATTACCTGATTTTTGGTAGATTTTTAAAGACAGACTGTTACAAAAATCAAAAACACCCATAAATTTGGTGGTCACTATACTCCATCATTCTGTTTTGGTCGTGCTTAATTTTAATAGTTTCTTACCTCGTTGGAATCCCTTCCCTGGTTGTACTGATATGCAGAAGTGTCAATTATTACTTATAATTTTCACACCATTTAAAAAAAAAATTTTTGTATCGGTTCTTTAAAGCATTCTTTATGTACTGATATATGGAAAGTTTACACATTCTAAAATAAAATTTAAAATTTATTTTTAAAGATTTAAAAGTATGCCTATTTTAGCATTTTTGTAAAAAAATGTTTTTTTTTTTTAAATCCTTATCTGAAAATTAATAATTATTGATAACATATTCAATGAATCTTACACTTCAAAACGCAAAAGATAAAAAAATTAAAGACCTTCAAATTTCGGATTTAAATCTTCGATATTGAATGCACCTTGTGAAATTTTTTTGTGTTTTTCTACACTCGTTTATCCTCCTACCACAAAGTGAGTGTGTGCTTAGTGGATTGCTTAGACTCAAACAAGGGACAAATGAGGAAGAGGGCATGAAGCCCCCCAAAATATATTTATATAACGAATATGAAAAAAAAAAAATCTTACACCCATATAAAGTGCATTCTTTACTTATTAATCGGTGAAAATTTTATATTGATTAGATAATGACCTGATCTTTGGTAGATTTTTAAAGGCAGACTGTTTTGAAAATCAGAAACGCTCCATAAGTTTGGCGGTCATTATCAATCATATTCCACAAAGACAAAAACAAACAACCTTTTTTCTCTACAAAACGATCAAACCAAACACCATGAATAAATATTTCAAAATATAAAGAAATTGAAGCAGAAATAAACACTTTTACTAAAATGATCATATTTAGCATTAAATAATGGGCTGATATGCCATTAAACGAAGCAAGCAACCATCAATTCTCACTTTACACTTTTACATATGTTTTTTTTTTTTACTTTTTGGTAGCTAACCTCTACTTATTAAATGACCCAAGAGTGTCTCAGTATTAAAGATACTGTAATTACTCATCCAATTATTAATGATTAGGGCCAGGACAACAGAATATTTTTTTCATTCTTTTGACTCTCGGGTACGTATCTGACACAGATACAGTTAATCAACCGAGAATATACACAGTTAGGCATTATGCTAAGCTCTTATGTTACTTCTATGGAGCCCCATGATCACAATTTCACTATAGAGAGGAAGTAGTTTCTATTTCCCTCTCTACCTTTCCTGTACTTCCACTGCTCCCACTTAACACCACCACCATCACCATTCATACTTATTCCTACTCTGCTGGGTTTTCACCACTCTTAACTATTTACTCGACTTATGTACATACCATATCTTCCATATACACTTACTTATAGATAAAAATTTCTCCCTTTTCAAAATCCACCCCCGCTGATTAGCTGATTCTATAATTCTGCTATTCACTTCTCCAACCTTTAAACGAATGGTTTTAAACATAACCGCGCTGCCATGTTCATACATATCCATTCATTACATTTCAAGCCATAAACATTTAGTCTTACTCATTCCCGTCTTCGTTATTTCTACATATTTCTGCCTATATTTACTTACTTAAACTGTATTTTTCTTTCTTACAAACTCACTGATTACAGCGAGCAATAGAGAGAGAGGGATATAGGTAGAGGAAGAGAGAGATACAGAGAATTCCACTCACTCCCGTCTTTGTAGTCTTTATTTATTTACTTAAACCAGATTTTCTTTTCTTACGACCTTGAGGATTACACCGACGAGAGAGAGAGAGAGAGAGCAGCCATGTTACAATTTTATTTAGGTCACTCATTCAATCACGCATTATAAGGGTAAAGTCTAAAGTAGTTACGCTTGCTTTTTAGTTTGCCCCATTTTCTAATTAGCGTTCACGCCTAAGAACTGCCGGTAACTTTTTTTTTTTTTTTTTTAACTAACCAGCCGATATCAACATATCTTCGACGGCTACTCTCCAAAAAATCGCATAGTCCAAGTACATTTTATTGAGGTGCGAGGGTGGGGGGTACAGCCACTGTAGTTTAAAATACGCTCTTAGTACTCCCACCTTAATTTATAAGTATTTTTCGCTTAGTTAAAGTGTAGAAAAGTTACAACCGAAATTTGTAAAAAAGCAACAAGCAGCAGCACAAAAAAAAAAAAAAAATATATAGTAAAACTTATACATGCTAAAACTTTCTTTTTTTCATAATTTCACATTATGTTGTTCAAAGTGGTCTTTACACACTGATTAAAAAACAAATAAACAACTGTACGCTTAATTTAATTTGGGAGGCTTAATTCCTCAACTTGGAAACAAATGACTTATTCTACCACTAACCCTAAGTTCGAGTTGCACTCTTAAATTTAGAGTTAGTGGTGATCAGACATTTTATACACAATTTTTCAAGATTAAAGCCCCCAATGCTTAAGTAAGAAGCAACCAATTAATTGTTGAAAAGACAACTATAAATAAAAGAAATGAAATAAAAAGAACTTGAAATAAAAAGAACTTGAACACAGTTACAGCTCGTATAAAAGATACTTGCATTTTACTGCATTTGGTATCAAGTATTTGTGGATTTTTGTTATTGTTTACAATTTCTCGACTGTTAACTATTCTACACTTTAACAAATGACCGTGTTCTTCCTAAAACTGTTAAGCAGTTTTTGGGGGGCTATGGGAAATAAATTCTGTATAATAATGTTAAGAGGATTTCGTGTGGTTTTACCCAATTACGAGTCAGACTTAGAATTAGACATATATTAAAGATTAGCAACCTTTTCTAAAAAGTTATAATGCCTTAGAAATGAGGGATCATTTTATTAAATTTATATAAAACAATGTTCCTCACTATATATTCTAAAATATTTTATTCAAAATATTCACACATAATCGCCTAAAAAAAGCAAAATTTCATTTTCTTTAGAGGATCGCTAAAGGTCCTCTTCTGCTTTTAAATATAGTTACAATTTATTTTTTAAATTGACAAACTTAATGTTTTACCTTTATATATATTCTCAAAGACTTTCATCTTGTGCTATTTCCCCCATATACATATACACTTCTGCCATTTTTACCCCCCCCCCCCGATCTCCCCTTATTGGTTAAAATATCTTGTTCCCATATTTTGCGGATTTTTGTAAAAAAAATTTATTTTGCAAATATTAATTCATTCTATATTTATGGAGAATTTAATCGGCAATATTCAATATTTGGGTACACCATTATTGTGATGTTTAATTTTTAATATATTTCAATTTAATTTTTATTATAACCACTGTTTTATTATATGATTTATTTCTTGCAAAACAAAATATACTCTCTCCGAAAATTAGGTAAAACTAGCTGATAAAATGTGAAAGCCTTCTGGGGAGCTAACCGCTTCAATATAATTCCAGAAAGATAAAGCGAGAAAATACGGAAATTTTTTTTTATATTGAATATATTCATATTATTTTTTTGTAGGGTAGGAAGTTACAATAATAATAATAGTTAATAATAATAATGTAATGTTCTGTTTAGTAAAGTTGGGTTAGAATGATAGCTTATTCGTGTTGACAAACTATTTCCTTTTAGGTCACAAGTTAAGCAACATCAAACATAGTCTTTAGGTTTTACATGGGTGACTAGGTCTTTTGGCGGTTATGACCACCATCAGCCATTTTGTTGTGAACACGAACTATGAATATAAATGAAAATCTTATTTTTAAACAAGAATATTTGTAAATTTTAGGGTGAACTCAACAGATGAAAGCCAAGAAGAAACCCGAATTGAGATTTGTGATAATTGTTAAACCTGTTGAGTGCCTTTGACAGTATTACAGAGGCGAAGCAGTATTACAGAGGTAAGATTTGAGTTTTAAATAGGAAATGTTATTTTGAATATTCAGTCAGTTTATTTGTAAGGAAAAGTAGCCTCATGCCATATTATCCTGACAAAACCCCGTGCAGAGAGACCTTAGACACATCTAGCATGCATTCAAGTTCTCTGTGTGTATTCAAACGTGCTTTCATGCAGCGGCCAATATGGAAATTTCCAGTTTATCAGACAAGGAGATTTAATAATTCTATACACATATGCTCAAATCCTGTACGACATGTATTTTGGTGTCCGACACAAACGCTCGCTTCAAAGCTACTCTTAAAAAGACCTGTCTCAATCAGTTAAACTGGAAGACGCTGGATTCAGGAAATGCCATGCAACATAATCGCCATCATAAAACAGGAAGTAAAATTTTGGTGTTTTAAAGAATTTAGTCGACGTGATTGCTGTATACATATTTCTTTTTACGTATCAGTAATTGCTCAGTTCCAAACTATAAACAATATACCAGGTGAACTAAGTGCAAGGGAGACACAAAAGATTGCACTTAGAGACGGTTAGAATCTTAAAAAAGATCTCTCGGTTAGGATGTATGAGGTAGTGGGATTATGTCTGGCATCAGATAGGATACTAGAACAAAATAAGAAAAATTTAATGTGCATGTTTTTATGGCATAACAACCCTTTTGTGAATAATTTGTTGATAGATTACATGCGTAATTGATATGGCTGTGAACTGCAATCGGCTATGTTGAGTACAAATCCTATCATATTTAATTACATACTATCACATTTGGGAAAGGTATCAACCTTTAATTTGTTTCACCCCTATTATGGGTAAAATAAGAACTCGTTTAAGTAATCTTATAATCTTGTTTTATAATAGGTTTTGTCCAGTAGTGATCAACATAATTATTATTAATAATAATAATAATAAATTCTCAAGGTAAGATGCTATTTTACCAACAGCTGTGTGGGAGGAAGGGTAAGTTTACACAATGTAATTTAAAATGTAAGATTACAATATTTTTTTAAATGTGATCTTAAAACATTTTGAATAAAAAATAGCGGAATTCAGTCGTCCTTTAGAAGTGTCAGCAATCACTACAAAAGGATTATAGAAAATTGGAATCATATGCTTAATCCATCAAGTTCAAAATAAAAGAACAGAAGCATGGTTCCCATGAGTTTTGGCGAATAACAAACAAGGTCCTGAATAGATGTGAGCCTTTAATCCCGACTATCATCAGTGGCCTAAGGTGATTTCATCAGCATCTAACAAAGCAATCAGAGCCACCTACCTCCTGAATTTCCTCTTAAGACTGAAAATAATTTTAGCAACATCCACATATCTGTTTATGATGTTGCCACACTCAAGAACCTTGATGTCAGCAAAGCAACTGATTCTGATGATGATGATGATGATGATGATGATGATAATAATAATATTAATCATAATACTCAAAACGCTGCAATAGAAACTAGTATCCATTCTTGCAAAGCTGTTCAATCGATGCCTAAAGAGAAACTATTTTCCAACACCTTGGAAGACGTCATTAGTCTGCCCCATATTTAAAAATACTAATCGGTCTTCTGCATTTCAGTACAAATTGATTAGTCTTCTGTGTGTCATGAGTAAGTTGTTTTAATGCAGGTTAAAGAGATAAATAGTCGACAACCATTGCAAAAATAATCTACTCTGTGACAAAAAATATAATGTCCATCTTGCAAGCTGATGTACTAACTGTAATTTCACATATTCCTATCGATGGAATGTCCTCTCTAACGCAATAGTTCTTGACATATCAAAAGCATTTAATAGGCTTGGCATAAAAGTCTACTTCACAAAGTATCCAGCTATAGAATATCTGGAAATGTCTTCTCAACCATCAGATCTTTTTCTCCGATAATAGTTGTTGATGGGCAGGAATCCAAAACTCAAAATATCCATGCTGGCGTCTCTGAAGGTCCATTCTAGGCCCAATCCTCTTCCTTATCTTCATCATCAGTTATCTCCTAAATCATATTCATTCATCGACATATATACAGATGACACTACCATTTATGGCCATACATCAAAGACCAACAGCAACCAAAATCTCTTTGTCTTTCTTTCGACGTTACGTACCTGGTGCAATGGGATGAAAGGTGGCTGGATAATTTTAACTCTTCCAAAACCAAGCTTCCATCTTTTATCCATAAATGCTCTGATCCCTACTTGGCCCCAATTGATATGAATGGCTTTTGTCTAAAAAATAAAGAAGCTCCCATCTGTGACTAGAGTTTTTCAATTCTGACCTGCAATGGAAGACTTGCATCAAATCTGTTACTAAGATCGTTGGAAGAATGGGTGCGTCATTGTACCACTCCAAAAGGTATATCACTCCTGAAGCAATAGTTAACCTGTATAAGAGCCAAATACGTCTTAAAAGTGTGTTGCCACATCTGGGCAGGAGTTGTTCAGAACAACCTATCCTGCCTTTATAGAGTTCAAAATTGACTTCGTAAATGATGCCTCTTTCTCCCCCCTGCAATTTCTTTCCCACAGTTTACTTTAGTACGATATTTTAGAACTTTATTTTCCCCTTTCTAAAATTAGTTATTTTTATTCTCCCTACTCACAATGCCAGTTAAAATAAAATTGTTTGATGCTGCAACAGGTCATTAGATTCCGCATAAGCATCAGACTTGATAGGAGTTTAAATTATGTAAATAACTTTATTGACTAATAACGATCAACAGCTCAACTAGGAGTAAATGTGATAGATTAAAAATGCTTGGAGAAAGCTGAAAAGAAAAATGTGTCTAAAATTGGAAGTAACCTCAAAAGAAGTAGGATTGTGTTTATTTTATGATAAGCATCACTTTTTATAGGACACTCGTGTTTTGCATCAACATATTCTGTACTATATCATGGATGATGATTATCTAAAATCTGTATGTATTCATAATATTGTAATAAAGCTCACATGATAGTGTCCAAGGTAATTATTTAATTTCGAAAATAAAACAAAATTCTTATTTCTATTTCTGTGGAGATCTATTTTGAACAAGTATTTTTGGTCCATCCTCCCTTCTAAACCCGGATAAATTAGGATGAAGTAATGGGTTGTTGGATGCTATGCAGTCTAATTTTGTATTCATGAGATTTCATTGATTTCCCTTGATCGTTCATGGTTAATCAGCATGTTTGTTCTGGGATGGAAATCCCCTTTACCAAAATAAGATGATACGAACTAAGAACAACCGAAGTGGTCGATAACTTTAACATATTCTCAAGAATATAAAGGAAATGAAATTTATAGAAAAACGGCCATTTTTACGATTAACTTATAATCATTTTGGACCATTGTACACGTACAGCATCAGAATTTTATGTCATGATAAATAACATACATATATACACATGATTGACCATGACATAAAATGCTGCATGCAAA
>NC_136482.1:92078074-92094632 GCF_053919585.1 Euprymna scolopes | reverse complement strand
TATATATTTTATATATATATATATATATATATTTTATATATATATATATATTTTATATATATATATATATATATTTTATATATATATATATATATATTTTATATATATATATATATATATTTATATATATATATATATATATATTTTATATATATATATATATATATTTTATATATATATATATATATATTTTATATATATATATATATATATTTTATATATATATATATATATATTTTATATATATATATATATATATTTTATATATATATATATATATTTTATGGTAGAAATATAGATATTAACAGAAAATAATTTAAATCTTCAAAGTTATTTACTTCCGGACGGGTGATTGGAATATAATTTTTCCAGTGATATTAGTGCATGATAGATCTGATTGGATGCGAATTTTGGTTTGCCAATGCCAACTCTATGTACACAAATATATACAAAAATATATATGAATTAATCTAATTACATGGCAACATGTTAAAGAATATATAAAAAACACTGAGATATTTAAGTAGATACAGTTGGTTATTTATCCAGAGATTTTAGTTCAGCCTTAGGTATGAGAGATAGCATCCGCTGATCTGGTCCTGATATGAAACATCATTAGGCTCTCGAAGATTAGTAGAACCGATATCCACATCAGCCAGCTCTGTTTATTATGCTGGCCGACTTTTAATATCTGGGTTAATTCCTCGAAATACGTTTCACTACATTCAGTATTCATACGAGTATGTATATATCTATTAGCTGTATATGTTTGGAACATAGTAAAGTCATTTTTTTTTATACATTTTCAAAACATATGGTTAAAATTTATCGGATACAATTTTTATATTCTCAATTAAAAATGAGTTACTTCTCTTGTCAACCCATAAAAGTGATAGGTTGTTGGAACGGTGAATTACATTTTTTTTTCAGCCCAGTAAAACAGGAGGGAGGAATTATGCGAAAGATAAAGAGAGAGTTAGGTAGAAAGACGCTAATAATATGAGATGGAAAGAGAGAAAGATACATAGGCAACTGGGAGATCGAAATTTCAATGTAAAGATGTTACACACATGATTTCACTTTTAATTTCATACGCCGTGTACCCTACTAATTTGTTTGAAAAAAAAAATGGGAACGCCACTAACCCTATGTGGTTTTAACCATCTTCCCCCAAAGGAGCAATTTTCAGTAGTATGTACATTCCGTTAGGGTAGATGACGACGTTAGGTTTCTGCAGTTCGGGATTTCAATATTTGTTCAATTGTTAAAAGGTAAATAATATATTAATTTATTTTTAAAAAATAAAACACTATTTTTATCCAAACAGCTATGACTAAGTTGAGATGCTCCTCCCTACCCCCTCTTTTTTTTTTTGTAAAACTGTTTGGTTTAATTTTCAGTAGAGGAAAAGAATATAATTTTAACAACACTCTTCATCTCTCTTCTACCGACTCACTTTTTCACTTTGATTAAAGGTAATTTATATAAACAGCGATGCAGAGATGTGTCGGATAAACATGAATCACAACATGCAAAGGTTAAATGAGTTATCAGTTTTCTAGCCTTTATTGACATAATTTGATTAATTATTCTTTGTGTATAATTGTAATTACAATCTTACTTGCGATGCGGTTTGATGAAAAAATATTTCGGGAAAAATTCTCTTCCTCACAGATACATTATAGTTTAAGTTTAATTTTTAACATGCATAGCAAAGCTGTTGAGATTTGTTCGGCCTCGGACTTTATTTGAAACCTACATTTTCAATTTATGTTGTTGCTTTTCATTTTAGTAGCACTATTTTTTTTCTATTTATTTTTTATAATTTAAATGTATTTATTTATTAAATTAAGCGTTGCATATTCATTAATTTTTTCCAGTGCCTACATTTTGACAAGAGGGGCCCCTTTGTTCTGTTAGTTGATGGTAGTGTCTTCTTTTTAACGATGTGAAATTTCAGATAAACTGCTTTTAAAATTTACCGAAAATACTTTTAATATTCATTATTTTTTTTTTTTTTTTACTATTATGTAACATTCAATGTTTTGTATAAATAACATAAATATTTAATTAATGTATGATTAATAATTAACTTATATTTAATGTCTTATTTTTGGTCCCCCGACAAAAGAATGGTGGACCTATGAATTCACCCTTGTCCGTTTGTATCTCTGTACTTTTTTCAATAACTACACCTTGGAATATTTGGAAATTTTGCACAAACATTATACATGATATGAGTAAAAAAAGTAACAGAACGAATTTTCCGTGAAAACTCCGGTTGCCCCCCCCCCCCCAGTGGTGCCTTCGGGTTAAAATAGCTAAAATTGACACTTTTGTGCTTATTAAAAACAAAAACTGATGCCTTGAATTTTTATAAAACTTTCTGAAAAGTTGTAACTGATTTCTATATAATTTTGTTTGCCTATACTTTGCAATATCTCTTGGGTGTGCCCCAGTGTTTTTTTAGGGCTAATAAAAACACTACATCTTTGGGACTATTTTACCATATTTGTCCAAATTTTCTGTGTCTGTCTATTAGCAGGTTTATATCGGCACAACTCAAATTTAAATATGTTAAGGCCTTGGGGATTTTTAGGGCTAAATGGGGGGGGGGGATACTGAACTTAGTAATTTTTTTATGCCTCGTTCACTGTGCACTCATGGGAGACCATACATGCTTCACTTGTTATAATTATTTTGCTTTATTACGAATTAGTATTACTCATCATCAATTCACTATTTTAATACTTAATTTTAATGTAGCTTCCTATTTCAGTAGCTCGTTTCCAATAACTGCAATAACTCATGGAACTCTTCACCTGCCCCGGTATAGCTTGGTCTTTTCAAGACTAAGGCCGATATGTTCTAATCTTTGCAATAATTACCTTTTGTTCTTGTTACCTCTTTGTGTCAAATAGCTTCCTGCCTTGTCCAGAGTGATTTCCATAAATCTATATAAATAAAACAAATGTATGTGTTCCTGTGTGAAAATATTTAACCGATAAACTCTTAAACATAACATTGAAATTAACAGGAAATAGTAATCATACACCAAGGATGGTTTGTAGTGAGTAAAATCTTTGTTTGGATGGATGATCAACACCCACAGGAATATGTCAGCAAGTTAAAATGTAAAATGTTCATTTCAACTTGCTGATCTATTTCTATTTTTGCGAATGTGCAACTTAATTCAAAGATTTAGTTTAATCTGTTATCTACCTATCGCTAGATCTAATGGTGGGAAAGACGACTGGAGTGCTAAATGTTTTTGTTTCGATTCTAGATGATGGCACCCAAGGCATTGTTTGTTTTTAAATCTCTTGAAATCAGTACTATATGTTAGGTACAATATAATACAGTAGAACCCCGGGATACGCTATTAATCAATTCAGGGATATGTGAAATCGCCGTATGACGGGGCCTAAGCAACATTTTATACAGTACATATTAAAAATTAGTAACAAAATACAGTACAGTATATAATATACACACGCATATAGATATATACAGTATATAATACACATGTATATATTCAAATAACATTATACAAAAAGAAACAAACAAAACACTGAAGATGGAGTCTACCTCTGAAATATATTTGTTATAAATTTCAAACAAATAAAATATTTGTTTATTTTCCTAATATTACGTTGTGATTTGGTTTCAAGCGCACTTGATGTGTATTTTAATTTAATAAAAATAGTTTTATTTTGTTTGTTAACTGATATTTTATTTTTAATATTATATATATTGGGATCACTAATATTTAAAAAAATATTTTTGCATGTTTGTTTTTCCAGGCTGGAAGTAGAATTTATTATTATTATAAGATGTGTTTGGTAATCGAGCTGATTTGTTGATTTGTCTGTTGAGTTTTAGATTGTTTTAACTTCTATTAAGTTCCTTATTTGTTAGAAGCTATTGTGGAAATTTACTCTATGTGTTCCAGTGTTACATTTCTGTCAATATTTTGAGTATAAAGGTCAGGGTTTTTCTGGGGTTTTTTGTTTGTTTTTTTATATTCATGTAAATTCATTTTGTGCATGTGAACATTATGCTGTAAAAAATACAAAACAATTTAGATTATTATTAATAGTGACAGTAATCCTTATGGTATCCATGGGCATTTAATCAATTTTGCCTTACTTTTATAACATGCTTCAGCATATATATATATTATCAACATACTACTAATATTACTAGTAGTGAGGAAAGGAACTTTTTCCTTTATCGGGAAGATTAAGCTTATTTTTCTATTATACAGATATATATATCTTTGGCACAAAATTAATGATTTATTTAAATTGGAGCAGGGATAATATGTATATATTATAAAAGTGATCTTATTTGTTTGAGAAATGGTCTTTACCAAACTACTCTGTCAATTGTTGGTTTACACACGTGAAACTTGATATATAGGGAATTTGAGCCTGTGCGACAAATGTGATTTGGTTTTTAGCCAGTAAAAGTAACGACTAAAGGGGTTAAAACTGGAACTTGGCAGATGTAAGTTGACTAAATTGTAAGTTTTTTTATTCATCTAACGATAGCTCAAACGGTAACAATTAAGGCTGGAGTCCTAAATATTTTGGTTTCGATTTTAGCTGACGGCACCAAAGCCGTGTTTTTTTTTTTTTTTTTTTTTTTTTAAATCGCAACTCGGATATAATATATTAGCTAATATGTATTGGCTTCATTCAGGAAGTATATTTCACGACCGGGCAACGATAGCTGCCTGGTGGTTTCATCTTAAAGAAATCCAACTTGCATAATTGTTGTCAACACATTCCAACATTTAATGAAACTATAGATTTTCCACTACTTGTTACTTCTGGAATTATTTATAATGCTTAAATTAAAAGATAAATTTTTAAAAGCTTTTATAATTAATACATTTTTCCATTTTGAGTTTTATAATTATACTATTCTGTTGATCTGTTTGCTCCTTTAATATGTCGGCTAGAAATACTTGTTTAAATGAACATATCAAATGAACAAAACACATTAAAAAATATTCTTTATTTCCAAACAATATGGCATCAGCCCAAATAACATTTCACATGTACGTGTTTTGTTTAATAAGTGTTAAATGGAATAAATGCGTTTTAACATTTACAATTCAATATTTTAAAATTCAATCAAAATAACATTATATAAAGACGATGAAATCAATTGATTGATATTATTGAAGCAATTTGAAACCTTCTTGATTGATAGTTCCATTGGGATTGGTCAGATTGGGATAAATGTCTGGTGTGCAATGTTCAACCCCAGATCAGAGTCTGGTTTACACCTGAAAATAGATGAAAAACAGTGTAAAAATATATTATGTGTGTTACTCACATACAGGATAGGTACCAAAACTACTGGACACTGAATGTGCCAGGAAGAATGAGTAAAATAGAGGTGACCTAAAATATTTCCAAGACGACATTAATACTCCTAGTTATCTGATGAAGGCCAAAGTGATATCATAAACATAATAGCCAACATAAGGATAGGCCTGCAACTCTCTCCAGATATCCTCCCATGATCAAGAACAGAATTTTTCCGCTGTACTTAGGATTAGCAGATACTGAATTACTTGTTAAAGACAGACATATTTGTTTTGCAGGGAGGTCTCCCACATAAAATTCTTGGTATTCTCGAATGATTACTCATGGCCTGGCTAAATCTCACTTATTTTCAAAGAAGTCAACACTATTAAGTGCAATATCACATGTAACCATCCATGTTGGCCATCAAAAGTAAATTTTAAGAACGTTTAGTTCCTTCCTCTCTCATATTAGCAATTCATGAGGGCCGTTACAAAAGTAAAGCTTCCTATTTTTTTAACTGAAAAAAATTGAAGAGCTGTAAAGAGGGAAGTGGTACCATAACTACGAGCGACCTTTTGTGCTCCGGAATTTATTTTTCTACATAGTATTCTCAATGCACTTTTGCCAGGAATTCAATGGCGCATCTCCGCTTCTGACGCACGTTCATGACAGGGGTTGCTTGTCAATATCTGCAACAAAGATGAAACTTTCAGGTGGTAAATGTATCAGTTCAGTCATTATAATAATGCAATCCATTCGGGCGAAATAAAAAAAAAAAAAACTAGAGGCATTACTTTTGAAACGCTCCTCGTAAGTTCTCTCTTTCTGCTCTTTCTCGTTCATTATATCTTTTTTTTTTATTAAATAACGATTTTCTCCTGACGAGATAGTAGTCGAAAACGCTCTGGACAGTACCCCTCCCCTTTTTTAAAATTTAAAACTGTTTGCACATTTTAGTCTCGAAACACACACACACACACACACACACACGCACGTGCGTGTGTTTATCGTGCACGTGTTCATTCATTCATTTCATAAATAGCAGCTTTTATCAAAGATATTGATAACAGTTATGACGTATCTGACAGATCTAACGACAGCATAAATTTATTGAGACACATTTGAAGAGCTGCCTTCATATCGAGGAAAATGTAACTTGATGCAAAGTTCTCACAAATTGTGTAATGATAATGACATTCTTAGTGTCAAAAGAAAAACATTCAAGTAAACGTAAGGATTGATAAAGTCGAAACTTTCTTTTTCATTTTCCAAACAGAATCTAATTAGCAATCAATACTTAACGCTCAGTTTTGGTGTTCATTGACACTTATAAAGTTAAATAGTTAAACTATATTTTGTCTTTAAATATAGAACATTCTGAACAGATATTAGATCAATACATATAAACCAGTAAAATTAATTACGCAAACACCATTGCACCACTTTTATGTCTCTTTATAAGAATTAAAACCAAAATATTATGATCATGAACTTGATGTCTAGTACCCCTTACATGATTGTGAATTCTAAAACATGTCTCAAATTTAAGCTTAAGGGGGCTTAAGAACAAATTTAGGGAACTTTGCTTAATTAGTGACTATGGATGAAATTCATTGCAAATCTGCAACATTATAATTTAAATACACAAAATATCCTATAAAATACTCCAAAGAATCTGAAATCTGAGAGATATTCATTAATTGATATTTAATAACTATTCTTAAAATATCTAAATTTTCTGTGCGAGCTACCCCATTTCTATGAATCTAAATTATAGCCCACATGTGTCTATCTGGCTTGCATCTTAGCTGACTGATTTGGAAGTTTCAGAACAGACTTTATCCTACGATCAGCCCTGTGGTTTAACTAATTTTTTTTTTGCATATTCTAACTAATTTTTCTAGACAAACTAGATCACCTATCAAATGGGTAAAAACAGAGCTTATTTTTTACATATATGGTCAGGTGGACTAAACATCAACAGAGAAAAATGAGCATTTCTGCAGTTTGCTTGATCAAAGTCGTGTTAGAATTAACAGCTTTTTTTTTTTATTCAATCGTAAGGTGGAAAACTATTTACAAAAGACTCTCTCCTCCCCAAGGTGGAAAACTATTTACAAAAGACAATGCAAAAATAATTACCCAAAATTGTACTTTGTAATGTTCAACGCTTTTAATTATAAATTATAAAATGATACACATTTATTTTTTTGGTAAATATGAAGATTCTTTCCACCCTCGGAAAATCCTTTAAAATTAACACTTATAAAGGTTTTCTGTGGTGCTGAAAACGAAAGTAACAAAAAAGAAATCCGGCATACAGATAGATTACAAGATCTAAATAAATGTTAGTTTCTAAAACGTGAGGGATCACTTTTGTATAATAATATAACACAAAATGAGCAACCACTTTATGGCCACATATTTTTTTTTCTGTGGGGGTCACCGTACACTGAACACAAACTTAAAATGAGCCCCCACTTTTTTGTTTGGGGTTGGTACACGTCAAATTGATTATTAATGCCTGCTAGCCCCCCCCCCACACTCTTCAAAAAAAGGGTGGTGCGCAGTTTACATGAAATTATGTTCATTGTACGCTGACCCCCTCCCTCCATACATAAGGTGGCTATAAAGTGGGTGCTCATTGTACCTTAAATTATTATATACAAGTGATCCCCTACTTTTTTTGAAAATAACTAGGTTTATAAGAGTAGTAGTTGATGGGCAAAAATCAGAAGCTCACAGTATTAATGCTGGAGTCCCTCAGGGGTCCATCCTGGGCCCAACTCTCTTCCTGATCTACATTAATGATCTTCCAAATCACATCCTTACATCATTCGTAGACATTTTTGCTGACGACACTAGCATCTATGGTAGCACATCTAAGACAGTAAACGACCAAGTTCTCTCCGATTCTCTCTCCTCTGATCTTGATCACGTTGTACAATGGGGAAAGGAGTGGCTGGTTACTTTTAATGCATCTAAAACCAAGCTTCTATCTTTACATCATCAATGCTCTGATCCCCATCTGGCATCAATTAAAATGAATGCCTCTCATCTTGGGGAGGCCTCAAGTTTTGACAGGCTTCTGGGCTTGACCTTTTTCCTGATCTTAAATAGAATACGTACATCAAATCTGTTGCCAAGGCCGCTGGAGAAATGGTGGGATCCTTCTATCGATCCAGTAGTAAACATAGATTCCATGATCAAAGCTTCTTTCTTAGAACTGCACGCCTGTGGAATTGTCTTCCGGTTTCCTGCTTTCCAGCTGTCTATAATATTGTTGTCTTCAAGTCCAACGTGAACAAGTTTCTGATGAGCCGTTCCACTTAAGTTAACAAATTTACCGAACTTCACATTTTAAAGGATTGGTCGAAGATGGAAAGAATCTTCATATTTAACCCTTTTTTTATTTGTTAAATAACGTGTGCGTCTCTTCGTAATAGTCTAATAAAAACGAAATACTATTGCCGTATCCTTAATACTAAAGTAAAGTAAGCAAAGTTAACCACATGTGAAATAATAGCGTGATTTAATTTTAGCCATTTAAAGTTAGCGAAGCATTTATAATGTAAATGAACTTGTAAACTAAAAAATGGAATCGGCAACACGAAAACAAAATGAGACGAAATGTTTTTCTAAAGCGTCCGTAATAACCGTTTCGTAAGAACGAATTACTGTCCTGTCATCTTTATTACTAAAATAAAATATAATTAATAATGATGCGTCACTGTAACTTTATTACTGAAATAAGACATAAATAATAATTTGTCACTGTAAACAGCAAAGAGGATATGAACCTCCAATTTCTGTTTGGTAATCAATAAACCAAGTAATTTGATTCCTAGTGATGTTAGTAAGATATTATCGAAAATAGTACTGGTAATAGTTTAAATGAAGTGCGAATCATTTTTTCGAGATTCCGAAGTTTGTAATCGGGGTATAATATGTAATGATTCTGGGAAGCAATGTTTGTGGTAATCTCTAGAGTGTTCCTTTTTGAATGATGTTTCTTTCATTCCGGAATGTTAGAATATGTAGATCTCAACCAATGAGATTTTGAGATATGAGAAGAGGGAGAAATCATTATTTGTGTAGGGGTAAAGCGTTAACATTAGGCGATATGTATTAATTTTCTAGTCTGTTAATGACGGAGTAGACCCAGGAAAGTAAAAAAAAAAAGTATAGATTCACGTGCTGTAGAATGGGGTCGTAATAAGTCTTATCGGTAAAATTTGAGCTACTTCCTCTGTAGGTTATGCCGATGATGAAAATGGCGCTCCAAGGAATAAATGTAATATTTTAATATTACGGAATAACGTGTCTCTAATGGAATTCTATAGATAATGGCTAATAGCTGTTAATGTAAACCTACGGTATTTTGGTCCAGAGGGGGAAAATTACAAGAAGATACAAGATAACCTAATCGTTTCATATTATTCAGCATTTAAGATTCATACACTAACAAAAGAGTTTTCTTTAACTAATGAACAAATAATTTCATTATGATGGAAAACATACTTCTGGCTTACCAACAATGAAAATGCAAACACAGTAAAAACGGATTTAAAGCCACCAAAAATGAATAAATTAGAAATATTAGAAGATTAAATAATGAAGATTATAAACAATTTCAGTCATTGTGGTTATAAAATTACACCGAATATGAAGATAAATGATCCCATGTCTGTTTTCCGCTGTTCATAGGGGTGAAGGAAACCAGACGATTCATACGCTGAACCAGTGATAACAGATACTAATGCTGATTCATAACGTCTATTTCAAACATCCGGGATATCGAAATTGAAAAATATCAGGTTATGCAAATTTGTTTTGCATAACCAGTAATATTAAAACATCTCTGGTAGTACTTTTATTTGAATGAGCAGGTTATTTTTATTGTTTTTTTTAATGCATACATCATATAACAGTGATTTGTGTCTTCAGAAATTAACTATTGTTGATAATTCTGAGATTGAAAATCAAATGTAAAATATCGGTAATTTAATTATGTCGGTGTCCCCCACAAGAAAAGAATTTATGAACACAGCAGATCCATAAAAATTAGGTGATACTAAGAATGCTTTTTTAAGTTAAATAAAAAGAATAATTTACCATTTCTGATTATTATTTGGCTAGACTTGATTCTGTTAAGTTAGAATTTAGATAGAAAGTGTCTTTACTATGGATGCATGTTTGAGTTTTGAATAAAACATTGTTTTTATTATTTGTTTGGAGACTGCTTTTTTTTTAGTGAAGATTTCTCAGGTGCCTGCGCAATAACTTGAAAATGGCTGAATCATGGCAAAATGGCAACTGCAGAAAATGCCAGTATAGTAGAACCCCGGGATACGGCATATAATACACATGTATGTAATCAAATAACCTTATAAATAACACCGTAAAGTGGGGGTAAATACCATAACCAGGGGCCGGAAAAAACATGGTATTTCACATCGTAACCTGAAAAAATGTATCCTAGGGCCACCGTATCCCGGGGTTCTACTGTACATTTATGTACATTGATTAGAAACTGCAAAGCTTATTTCTCATAAGGGCCAATTCTGTAGTAAAGCAACCTTCAACCAAACATAGCACGTTGTAGATGAACTATAGAATCTCCTGCATCATATTTACTGGACATTTTAGTGATCGATTGATACTTCAAACATGGCGACCATTTCTTATAGGAGACAGGCGTCAAAAACAAATATGCAGACTTTAAATCTCTGTGTCAGAAATGTTAAGCCGCTGCTGCTGCATTACAAGATCAATGAGAGGCTCTAAAGTTTTGAGTGGAAATCCGCCTTTTCTGGGTAATTCCACTACAAATCTAGAGAATTCACATTCATGCATTACTAAAGTGGAGTTTTGTCAGATAAGTCACCGAAAAACTTAAAGGTTAAAAACTGAATTTTCTTTTAACCACATATATTCCCTCTTTTTTACTGAAGACAATCTGATTTGATCAATTAAAGGTTGAACCGTCAAAGATTTCCATTCACAGAGAATATACCAACTTCCTATCCATTCTACGTCTACTGTTCTCTTAAATCCTCATCTTTTCCAATTTTTTTTATCGATCTACTTTTAGTTGGAACTTTTAATTCGATAATATAAACTATTTTGAATCAACAGACCAGATCAGAATATAAATTCATTTCGTGTTTAATTTGACCAGTTGGGAAAACGGAATATTATTCCAAATCTATTTAAATGCTCCAATCTTTTCAATGATCAAACATTATGGATTTTTCCTTTTTTGTAAAGAATTTTGGAAGTGTTTTGTTTTTTTTATTGTTAGTGTTCTGGAATTTTATTAACACCTTTTTACTGTAGCTTCATGTTTTTACATTCTTAAATGTTGAAGAATAATAATTTCACTCTGTGACCCTAACACTGTGATTTGAACTGAATTATGCAATGCTTTTCAAATTATTCATTTTTCTCTTAAAATATCTACTTTCATTTATGTTTTCATAGTTGATCACATTTGATTGCAATTCCTCCAGAAAATCAGGTTAATCAAAAACGTGAGAAATAAAGTAAGATGTAGCGATGTACTCAGTTTCATTGTTTGATTCCTTCTTGTAAAACTTTCCCACCATTGTAAAGACCTTTTTCTTCCTTCCTGCCTAACATGAAATGGAAGTACGATAGAATAGTTTCTTTCAGAGAACTTTCTATTTGTAGATAACGTTGCCATACGATTATTTCGCTACATAATCAAGTTCATATCAAATATTAATAAACACTTGTCCTAAAACGGTCCACATAAGTGGTCAAATTTTATCAATTCTTTCCATTACTTTCAATCCTCTGAATATGAATATTCATATCAATAACTCAGGAGTAGCAAGTAATCAAATAAAAGTGTTTGGTGTATTTCATTCGATGTGTATTTCGTCATAAAAGGAAATGCCTTGCATTTCGACAGTGAAACTTTCACTTACAAAAACATAGCTAACAAATTTATATGATGTTAACCATATTAGATAAGACAAAATGTATCTTTAGAGCTGATCTGCATATATACATGTGCTGAATACTGTGTACGCTGAAATAATTACTAATCTTTTTATAATGTTCTTAAGGTTTGTTTTGTTAGCGTGTGTCCAAATTAAAGCGAAACCAAAAGAGGACAGAGAAAGTGACCCCAGAAAGAAAACTGATTATATTTTTGCTCATCTTGCATTATGATCTGTGTTCACTAATGGACCGGGAGATTAATATTATTTGACCCAGGATTGAACCTCGATCTCCCGGTTCAATCCTGAGTCAAATAATATGAAAGACTCAAAAGATATGGTACATATCTTTTATCTCTGACCCATAAACCTCATTCAACTTTTTCCTAAAATCTTTGAAACATTAATCACTCTAGCGACAGTTCATCAGCTTGAATATGCAAAATTTTTCTCTCACCAACAATATGGATTGAGGCAATTCCGTTGTACTATAGATATCCGAAACTTATCTCTGAACATGCTAGATAAGGCAGGTGAAACTTGAATGATAGCATTAGATATCTCTAAGAACATTGATACGTCTGGCATTTATATCGTCTTACAAAACTGAACTTGTATGGTATTACTGGACGGATTTTATATATACTCAGATCTTTCTTAGCTAAAAGAAAAATATTTTTGAACTTTTTTAACTGGAGCAATTTCATTTTGGCTTATCTAATTTTCTTCACCTTAGAAATTAAGACCGTAACGAGAAAGGTCCATTTTTATGTTTATCTGTTTTGGACATTTGTAATATTTTACAGAGAGCTCTTTTGTGCATGCATGACATGACACAGGATTATATATTATTCATAAAAAATAATATCTTTGTCAAGATTTTTTTCTATCTCCTTGAATAGTCAGAAGCAGGAGTTGGAGGTTCAGAATAGTGAGAAACAGGAGTTGTGTACTCCGATGAAGACGGTTATGAAGTTCCAAAAGTCAAACGACAGCAAACATAACCCGACGAAGACCCCAAAGAGTATTCACCAGTACGTAAGTGTAGTTCTAGGTGGTTAAATTTTCGGAACACCAAAGAAAGTTCATTAGCATGACCTTGATCACCTAAACGTGATTCCAGTTCTTCCTCTCTTCACAAGTGGTCCGCAAGACAAAATAAGAAGAAAAAAAAATGGAGAAATGAAATAAAAACAAAGGAAACACTCAAAATCTCCGAGGAGACAGGTATGACGCGGACCGAGGATGTATATGGCGTTAGGGTAGGTGCTCCTGTTGCTTGATGCTTCCTGAAAGGAATTAACTCAACTACCAAACGACGAAACCGTCTTCTTGAGTCAATGAACAAAATAAAATTCCAGTCGTCAGTTCTTGTTTTTACAAGGATTAATCTAGAATATAAATCTCACCTGTCTGTGTAAATGGATGTATGGTTGTATATGTCTGCCTAAAACTTTCAACAGAGACGATAGATTTTCACGAGATCGGTATCGTTTTGACGCCCGACTCTTCGGACGACAAATATCGAAAAATTGGCTAAAAACATTAATTTCTACACCCTCAACTTGTCAGTTTTCTACGAGGAGGGTCGTTCTTTTGCGTCACCATTTTTGCAAGTTATCATCTCGGTTGGAATGAGTTTACTAATTTCAACGTTCCTAACTTCCGGTCGCGTCACGGAGTAGGGATAATATGTTGGGTTTTTTTTTCACTTTCTTTTCCGCCTTCGCGTCACGGGTTTGAGCCTACCTACTACTACTACTACTTTTTTTTTTTTTTTACTCAACACACATCTCAAACACCCGGGCAACACCGAGCACGTTATTCAATTAAAACTCATGACGACAATATTTTGCTATCATACAGTAGAATTAAATGAAAAGAAAAATATATTCATTTTCTTGTTTTTAACAACGCAAATATTTACAGTCGCGTGTAACAGATTTTTTTTTCTGAACGAACTATCTGCAACACACAATCGCTTCTTTTCTCTTTCTTCCTTCTCTTTCTCCGTTGCGAGATTTTCGTCGCTGTGGTTAGTGAGAATGGGGGGGGGGTGCAGCGAAGGCGTGGGTGGAGGGGATCATTCATGCTCAACTCAACTGCCAAAATTCACTCTCTCATACCTTCTTATAGTTAGGCAGTGGGGAAAGTGCTGACGATGCCTGAAATCAACCAATCAGCCCCTGTATTAACAAAATTGAATTCACCCGGATTGGCCAATTTGGTCAAATCACCTGTGCATATTAATTAAATAATTGAGCAAACCTTTGGGATTGACCTTCGAGTCAATGCTGTTTCCCAAGTTAAGACAAAATAACTGTACTATCATTCTCCCTAAAGCAATGGTTTCCTTCACAAAACAATATAATTGTTAAATATTATCAATTCCCAAATCCGTTCAGTTGAAGTTATTTTTCCTTATTTTGGTTTGAGTCATCAACCAAACAAATGGAGTCAGCAAGACAATCGGGAATTGTCCGGGATTGTTAACATAAAAACTCTAACTCAGCTGTATTTTAACCGTTATTAATGTAAAATTCGACCACACCAGGTAGTTGGGTCACAGTTGAAAGAAATCTCCATTTCTTATTAAAAGAAAAGTTATTTTACTTTTTAACTCATCACAGACTATATACAAATCTTTTAAATATCCTTATTTCATTTTTAGATTGAGGTATAGTTAGTTTAAATTTAACAAAAATGGCGTTTCGATGACATTTTTAAACAAGAGTGATGTTATGCAAATTGTTTTCTTTTTACAAAACGTTTGAAGGTCATCTGTTTCTATTCTTTCCCCTGTTGTTTAGAAAAAAAGGAAGGTACTTTCACGTAAGATCTTTTATGTTAAGAATGCACCGTTGGAGATGAGAGAACAGTCATATTCATATCTGACACATTGATTGAAGAATCTTTTGATATGCCATAAATTCTCCAGATAAGTTTGTTCAAAACACGTCTCACAGCGGGAAGACATTGGATGATTCAAAAGAAAACGTGACTTTTATCATAAACAAATTCCTTTCTTAGAACTGAACATTTTAATGTATCAGATTGAAAATTGGAAAATTTACACTGATGAAATGAATTTAGTTTCCGAGTAAGGAACTAAAACATGTATTCAATGTGTTTTGTTCTTGCTAAAAATCAATAATCTTTTGTGTCGTTTTTTTACAAGTACTAAAATGTGGAAAATATTGTAAAAAAAAATCTTTTGAACCGATACCATATAACTTTAAAGTCGTTAAAAAAAATATTACCCAAATTGTACAGGTTAAACGATTCCAAAGAAATGAACTGAGTTGACAGGCTAGGAGCAAACTGTAGTATCTGTTCTGATCCTGCAGTATATTTTTCTGTCCTCGTCCACTGACTGAGGCACTTTTAAATTGGTGCTGCTTTTTCGAGAGCTAGATTTTGCCTACATTAAAACCCGATCTTGTGTCTCTGAGGAAGCAAGTAAATAGAGCTCGATTTTATATGAGGTGGGGGTTCGTTTTTCAGTCATTCCAATATTATCTATTGTTATATCTATGAAAAACATATGAAAAGGGCTTGCATTATTATATTTTCAATACATTAAAACAAGAAAGGAATGCGTTGGATGAGAGGGTTTATTTAGTGAAGCAGAATGTGGAAAAAAACGGGAAAGGAGAGAGAGAGAGAGAGAGATCATCGTTGTCTTAATTTAGAGACGTTAAACACGCCTTTTTATCTCTTCTATTTTGTTTTATAGCCTCGGGCAATATACGGTAGCCTTTCTAGCGTATATATATATATATATATATATATATATATATATATATATATATATATATATACACACAAGTGAAATTGCCTCTGTGTGTGTGTACATTTCCCTAACAAGCTAATCTGTCAATTTTCGGTTTACAGACTATAGACTTGATATAAGGGGTATTGAGATTTGGGAAAACCTTTTTAATCGGTTTTCGGCCAGAAATTTGGCTGTTAGGGGCTCAAAGTTCAACGATTTGACCTTTGAAAACTCTACCAAACTCCTCTGCTATATTTCGTTCTAAACACTTGAAATTTTATATGTAGGTTACATAGACATGGTTCAAACTTTTTAATTCAATTTGAGCCCAAAACAATAAATGTTAAGGAGTTAACATTGGAGTCAAAGTTACAAACATTTGACCTCTGCAGTCTCTACCAACTTTTTTCCGTGCGAATTAAGGAAGCCTATTATATAGAAAAGCATTACTGTACATATGCACACTTTTAATATATACATAAAGTTATGAACAG
>NC_136482.1:91839342-92066842 GCF_053919585.1 Euprymna scolopes | reverse complement strand
TATATATATATATATATATATATATATATATATATATATAGTAGTTTCCTTCTGTTTGTGGATACTCACTGTAAGGATGCCTGCACATGAAATTTTGTTGTTAAATTGAATTAAAAAAAAACAACATTTATATGTATAAAACAATGTACGGCACTCGTCTGCTTTCATTCTCTGTTTCACTTGTTACTTCTCTTTTTGCGATAGCAGTGAATTAGTAGCAAGACTAGTCGCTGAAGCAACGTGGTTGCTATGGAAACTAGTCATAAAAACCGTCGCTCACCTCCTTACGAATTTTTATGATTTTGAACACCACTAAATTTTTGGATTACTGAACGAAAATCGAAATTTTTTTTCACAATGTAGTTTAGAAGATGATTATATTAATTGTATAAAATTTGGTCTAAAAATGAGTGAGCGGTGAAGCTTTAAACCAGTTCTAAATGACTAAAACTGCCACATAACCATATATTCAAAGACGGTAGTGTTTGAATGATATATACTAGCATGGGTACCCGGCCTTGCCCGTGTGTTTTGTGCAAAAACAAAAAAAAAAAAAGTGGTAGTAGGAAGGCAGGCTTTAACCTATACCGTGAAGGAGGAAAAGAACGGGGAAAAAACGTGACGTCTTTACTGTTACGACCACCGTCAAACCGGAAGTGACGTAGGTTTAAATTAAGGCTAGACAACCGAAAAGAAGGGATGACTTTCGAAAATATTGGCGAAAAAAGCGACCCCCCCCCTCTAGAAAAGTGCCCAGAAATTAATGTTTTTAGCAAATATTTCGGTATTTTTCACCTGAAGGGTCGAGCTTTAAAACGATACTGATCTTGTGAAAATCCGTAGCTTCTGTCGAAAGTTTTAGGCAGACATGCAAACATACATACATAGATTTATATATTGGTTGCTCACATTTCCGACCCAAACCGATTAAACAGCTTGCCCTTTCTCTGAATACCCTTTATGTAAAATTTCAAATGTTTAGACCAGAAATTGTCTGAGTAATTTGGGAGAGACCGCAGAGGTCAAATTTTTTAAAACTTTGAATCCTACTATGACCCCTTAACATTTATTGTTTTGGGCTCAAATCAAGTTATTAAGTTAAATCCATGTCCAAGGAACCTATATCTAAAATTTCAAGTGTTTAGACCCAAAATTGGCAGAGAAGTTTGGTAGAGTTCTCAAAGGTCAAATCGTTGAACTTTGACCCCTTAACAGCCAAATTTCTGGCCGAAAACGGATAAAGATTTTCCCAAATTTCAATATCCTGTATATCAAATTTGGAGTCTGTAGACCGAAAATTGACAGTTATTGTGTAGGAAAATGTACACAGACAGACACACACACAGACACGTTCACAGATATATAGATATATGTGTAGTATGTTTATTTATACAAGCATTATTGGCTACGTATATGCATACATATTTCTGCAGTAAATTCTTTAAAAACGAAACGTCATCAGGCCGAATCCTTACAATGAAATCAGATTTTAAATGGTAAATCTTGTACACAAAATTTTTTATTTGAAATGGGGAAAAAATAAGAATAAAAAAAACAAAAAAAAAAAACAAGGGAATTAGAAGAAGAGAGGGTAAATCAAAAGAGAGAGTAGAGAAAACTGGTTAGAGGTTTGATGGGAGTGAGAAAGAGGATTACCACAACTATAAACTTGACAAATACTTCCTCATATTTATCTATGCAGACAGTGTGAATTTTTTTAATACACACACACACACACACACACACACACACACACACACACACACACGACAGAGTAAAGTTAACAGAATAAGAACACGTATAAATTGTTGTTGTAATTTAAGTTCATTCCATTCACTTGTCGAGTGACCAAATATCGTTTTCGTTTGTTTGCAATCAGAGACCAACTCGTTTGGTATTTCTTTGTAGACAGTCTGGGCGCATTTTTTTGTGATCGTTATATACAAACTTACTTATTCACATGGTATAGCAAAGACGTTTGGGACAATATCCAAGAAATAAGAATGGTCTCATTTGCTGTATTTAAAATGACGAGACACAATGTGCAAGAGTTTAAATTGGATTAAAAGAAATGGGGTTTGTGGGCGAGGATAAAAAATTATTTGGGTGGTTAGCAGTCAGAATCCTGGCATATATTTTTAGGAATGCTGAATGAGAATCTATATATACTACGAAAAAAGTTATGTTTTTAGAGTTTGTCTGTTCGCACGAAAATAGAAACATGATTGGTTGACAAAAAAGAATAAGCAAAAATATACATTTATATTGAAGAAACGGGAATTTTGTTAAATGTAAACAATCTTTCTGGTCGTTCACTTTTTAACACTTGCCACACATAAGGATATTTTTCACTATATGTCTTTTATAAATTTAATGAAATTAACATAAAATTATATATTTATAAAAGTGAAAGTGTGTGTATGTGTGTGTGTGTCTAAATGTCCCTATCAAACTACTGTCAATTTTCAGTCTACAGACTGGGGTATTGAATTTTGGAAAAATCTCTGTAATCGGCTTTCGGCCAGAAATTTGTCTGTCAAAGTTCAACGATTTGATCTTTGAAAACTCTACGAAACTCCTCCGTCAATTTTGGGTCTAACCACTTGAAATTTTAGATGTAAGTTCACTAATATGCTGAATTTTATTTATGCATAGTTTATGCATCTAATTGAAGATGAAAACTTAGCACACGGATATATATATATATATATATATATATATATATATGTATACATATATATATATGTATGTATACATATATGTATACATATATATATATATATGTATACATATATATATATATATATATGTATACATATATATATATATATATATATATATATGTATACATATATATATATATATATGTATACATATATATATATATATATATATATATATATATACATATATATATATATATGTAACCTTGTCAGAGTTTTTTTTTACATAGGCATCACCACTCATCAAGGCCAAGCGGCCACTCGAGGATAAGGGTTAAAGAGTGTGCAGCAGAAATTGGACAATATAGTAATCGTTAGTAATGGAAATTCGGTAAATTTGTTAACTTATATGGAATGGCTCATCAAAAACTTGTTTACATTAGACTTGAAGACAACCATATTGTAGCCAGCTGGAAAGCAAGGAAACAGAAGACAATTCTATAGGTGTGCAGTTCTAAGAAAGAAGCTTTTCTCATGGAATCTACGTTTAGGTTTAGGCACAGATAAAGAGTGGGGGAAATTAGTGATAGTGTTTTCTGCTAGACGGGGATTCCTTGTGAAATTTTGGCGAGGGGGTATCATAGATTGGAGCTCAGCTAAGCACTTGCCATGAAAATAACGATAAAGCAGAGACAAACTCGTAACATTTCTTCTGTGAGATAGAGGCTGCAGGGAAGAGAAAAGGACATCCCCTACGAGGCTACGAAGTCTATTTTGAACTCTATCAAGGCAGGATAAGTCCTTTCTGGCAATTCCTGCCCAAATGTGGCAACAGTACTCCATCCTTGGACGTACCTGGCTCTTATATAGATAGAGAATTGCATCAGCAGTGAGATATCTACTGGATCGATAGAAGGATCCCACCATTTTTCCAGCAGCCTTGTCAACGGATTTAATGTATGTGTTCCATCTAAGAATTTAAGAACTTGGTCGTTTACGGTCTTAGATGTGCTACCATAGATAGTGGTGTCATCAGCATAAATGTCTATGAATGATGTAAGGATGTGATTTGGAAGTTCATTAATGTAGATCAGGAAGAGAGTTGGGCCCAGGATGGACCATTGAAGGACTCCAGCATTAATACTTCTGATTTTTGCTCATCAACCACTACTCTTATGAACCTATCAGAGAGGAATGATTTAATAATTGAGAAGACATTTACAGCTATACCGTAGCTGGAGATCTTGTGACGTAAACCTTTATGCCATACTCTAGCATAGGCCTTTGAAATGTCATGAGCAATTGCCCTAGAAAGGTAGCCTCCGCCTAGAGATTCGCTAATCCTGTGCATGCAAAAAGTCTCTAGAAAACTCCTCTCTGAATATTTGGTCTACAGAGTTGAAATTTTATATATAGTAATAAAACCTGTAGCACACAGCTTTGATTTGGTTTTTAGCCGGTGAAAATTGCTGCTAATAGGTTAAAAGGGAACACTAAGAAGTTGACCTTGACAGGCTAAGTTGAATAAACCATTACTCTTGCTGTTACTTTTACACATGCACAAAATGAAACATTCATAGCTCAAAATCGCTTAATTTTTAACTTTTCGTATCTCTGGAGAGATACAGAACGACTAAGGATGGAGTGCAAAGCATTATGGTTCCGATTTTAGCTGATGGCATCCAAGTCATACCTTTTATAACTTTTGAAATCATGACTAGATATTAGATAATAATCAATAGAGAATAGTCTCTATAATAAGAAATAAGACATCTACATGAATTAAAATATAATATTAATGAGTATTTTACAACCAGACAACACCGGGTGGCCTACTCGTAACTTAATATTACGTATAGTTTTCAGATTAAGTAACCTTTTTTATATATCTTGATTTTAATTTTTCTAAGGAGACATAAGCATAATGCAAATCATTTTTGTTTAGGGAATTTGTTTTACCCATCCTGGACTGAGTATTCTTCTAGTATATATATTGACCAGATACGTGATTTGATAAAAAAAAAAAAAAAAAAAAAAAAAAAAATGGGACATCTTGTTAAATTTTTAACTTTTGCTTTAAGTTTGGCAAGCAACTGTTTCCTTTTAAGCTTTTTACTATAAATTTTAATCACGCAAAATACATGCTAAAATATTCCTCAGCTGTATGATCGAATTATGTCTATAAAACTGCTATTTTGATTGTTCATCAATAATCTGCAATTAACTCAAGTGACCTATCTCTGACTAACATTTTATCTATCACTTTCACTCTCTCTGACTGTATTTATTGCTCTTACTTTATATATCATGTATCCTTTTCACCACAAATATTTTTAACTACTTTGCATCTATTAAAAGGTTCAAATATGTACGAGTATCATGACCAGACACTCTGTCGGTCTTTTTATATGCATTCAGAAAATAGTATTGAATAGTCGTGTGTAGAAGATGTTTGCCCTAAAAATGAACTATTCTTATTCAGTATATATAAATAATGTGTACCCTCCTTAAAAATGTAAAAAAAAAAAAAATTTCTTTTTTGCCAATGTTCATGTAATATAGTATATTATATAGCCGCAGCTCATGGTTTGAGATTTTTTATACCTTTGATTTATAAGCACAGTGCTGACTGGTGTGAGCAGTCAACTTCCTTTTGAGCTTGCTCAGTCAGAGGCCATCTCTCAGCTAAGCTGATTATATGACAGTTTATAAAAGACTTAAATGCACGGCAACTCTTTCTCTTCTGTTTTGGCTTTCTGTGCAATTCTGGATTCGACGTGAAGAGAAAGAATCTATCATGACTACTGCTGCATACATACATGAACTTTTTTTTTTTTACATACAATAGTACGGCCTGAGTTTTCACTTCTATTCATACATTCTCTAAAGAAAACTGCAGCTTTATTAATTGCTGCTTGAGGGAGGGGGCGGCAGGTAATTTTTGCTAGTGTAGAAATAACTGGTTGTGTAATCAGTTATGTGATGTAACAAGGTTAATCGAAAGTTTTAGGCATGCAGCATCAGTGCTATTGACATCAACAGAAAATTACATATTTGTTTATCAGAATATTTTGTCTCAAAATGCTAGCAGCCAAAAGATGCATGCACAATTCTAACTCTATTTGAATAAAATGAGGTAAAATAGTCTTGGCTTTTTTTCCCAATATCTCACCAAATTCGATAGTATAGCTCAAGACTAAAATGAATGAATTATAATAAAAAGATTTATTAGATCAGATTGCACGAAGATATTGGCTTTCTGAAATGCACCAAACATTGATGTCATTACAAAACATGATTAAGTTCTGCAAATTTAAGAACAGTTTTCCTCTAGAAAACAACCAAAATAAACATTGCTTGTGTTATCTTAATTAATCGGACTATTATTCTCATCTTGAGTGTTATTAGCACAACGTTTCGGTCGCTACAACCTGCGACCTTCTTCGGGTGTTGAGAACCTGCTTTTCCTACTAAGGAAAAAAGAGGGCTGGCTCAGCATTACAAGAATTCGAACCGTTTGTTTGAGGGGGGGTACGTAGATCATAAAGAAGATTCGATTATCAGGGGTCACTACGATGTTTAAGTTTTTCGGGATATCTATACTAATTGTTAATATTAGTGAAAAAAAAGTGTTTTATGAAATAGATGATCGGTACCGATGCATATAATAGCACCCAAAATGAGAATAATAGTCCGATTAATCAACATGACACAAGCATTCATATCTCATCTAAAAAATAATTAGAATTAAATATGAATAAATATTGGAAGATATAAACAACTTGAATCCTAAAAACTTTGCAAAATTACTGGATTTGACATTAAATAATCTGAAAAGGGTTGATACGCTGCCAAACAAAACGACTAAACCAAAGATAGAAAGGAAAAGGCAAAGATAATTACGCCACCCTAATAACATTACACCTGATAAGCATTCATGAAAATCAAACTTTTAAAAATTTAATTATGGAAGGCCATAACAACCTATAATCTGATAAGTTTCTTCTGAACACTCGGAACCAGTAGTGACAACAATATATACATAATTTCCTATTCTAGTGTTTTTCACTGATTTAATTTCAGTGTTTTACTTTTTTTTAATTCTTGATATTAACTTTTCCCTCTTATGGACATATGGCCTCATGCTTGAGCGCCCTGTATTTAAATGCATGTTTTCTATTCCATGCTCGTTATTTTGAATGCATCCAAAATCAACCTTCTGTCTTTTTGCCACTTCTGTCTTTTTGATCCTTAATTAGCTCGAATTGAAATGAATGGCTTCTACCTTGAGGAAGCACTCTTCTTTAATAAACTTCTGAGACTGACCTTCGTCCTTGACCTTAAATGAAAGTCACACATCAGGTCCATTGTCAAAGTTGCTGGAAAAATGTTTGGATCACTCATAAGTCCTGAAGATATCTCACTCCCGACACAATCCTCTACCTATATAAGACCCAAATATGGCCTAAGATGGAGTACTGTTGCCACATATGGAGAGGAGCTGCTCAGATCAACTTTTCCTATCTTCACAGGGAATACAACCAATTCTGACATCAGAAGAGACGTTGCGATTCTATTCTATTATTATGGCAGGTGCTCAACTCAACTTGATCTATGGTCCTCAACCATTGTAAACATTCACAACAAACACTCATCTAGCCACAGCCACTTTTTCTTTCTCTCTATCAGTGGCTAAAACTAAATGAAAATTCCACGAGGAAAGTTTATTTTCTAGAACTGCATGGCTGTGGAACACAATACCATGGAGCTGCTTCCCAGCTGTTTTCAAATCTAATATAAACAAGTTCCGCTTGAGCCATACTCTTAAATAATCAAATCCTGCCCAATTTTGACAATTACTGATCATCATAGTGTTGTCTCATAGGTAATTTGATACTCATAAACTTTTATCTTTGAGTGGCCTTTGAGCGAAATAAAATATCCTTATTGTCACTGTTGGTTTATTATAATAAACTGGGTTGATGTTCAAGGAAGATAAAGTTATCAGTTATCTGCAGCATCCATAACTATAAAAGTAAATATAAGTAAATTTTCATTTATTGATGTAAATATCTATCTATCCACTATCTAATATTCTGATTGCAGAAATTATCCTCTGGACCAAAGTACTGTAGTTTTTCAACAACAGATGCTACATACAAATTCAATACATCTACCCTGATAGCCAGTATCTTATGTCCCTTATGACCACAATTTCTGCCACATTCACTCATGATAATAAAATGATATATTATATCTGGTGAGCAACACTGTCACAATCGCCACATCTACAGAGGAAGAAGTTATTATTTTTCTCTCTTATTATTTAGTGCTCTCACTGCTACCAGTTGACACCGGGTCAAATCTACATTTTTCTATGCTACTTTGTTTGCACCGCCTTTAACTGGTTAATACATACATAGACATAACATAATCTTCATAAATAATGAAGTCTCCCAAGCATAATTCCGATCATTCAGATTGACTGAGCTATGACTATTCTCAGATTCTGAAATACAATTCTCCCACTTTATAAATGAACAGTTACTAAAAATGTTACATGGCGTCACTAACAAGCATATTCTTCAGCCCGTCAATGTGTCTGATACAGAAAAAAAAAACAACAACTTCTGTTCTTACAGAAATTGTCAAATACAATATTACATGTAATTAGACATTAATGTATTCCTACTTTCTATATGTTCATTTATTTTCCCTTTCCTGTATCACTCCAACTACACCGCCTATGCGTCATGCGTTTCCGTCATATACATAAACAAACTTAGTTCCTCTGGATTACTACTTATTTACGGCAAATTTTACATGCGTTTTGCGTTTTCAGCACACCCACATACACATTTTTGCCCACTTCGAAAAAAAAAATTCTCTTGCAGCGTTTATTGCTAGACCCAATTACAAATTTTTACCCACCTAAAAAATATTTGTAGCACTTTTTTTTTTTACACATATGACTACGACGCGGCGTTCTCTGTTATTTACATAAACTCAGTTTCTCACGATTACTACTTATTTACCGCACACTTCATATGCGCTTTTTGGTTCGAGCACACCTAACTACGCGTTTATACCCCGCTTTAAAACAAAATTATTTTGTAGCGCTTATTTATAATTATTTCATGCTAGACCGCGTGAGACCTGACATTTGCATATTGCGATGCAATTATTAACCAAAACATGAAAAAAAAACCCATTTCTGTTAGGAATGAAAAAAGCGAGTAAAAATATTTATTCTGACAGATTTGCATGGAATAAATTGTTTTTCTCAGAATTACTACTTATTTACGGCAACCTTAAAATGTGCCTTTCGGCTCAAGCAACCCCAATTACGAGTTTTTATCAACTCCCCTCTCTTATTGTTTATAATTATTACATGCTAGGACGTGCGAGGTCTGAAATTTGCATATTGCAACGCAATTATTAGCCACAAAAATGGTTTATTCTGTTAGGAATGAAAAAAAGCAGTGAAAAATAATCTGACAAATTTGCATAGAATAAATTAAAAAAAAAAACAACAGAAAAACGAGAATCCAACAAAGCAAATAAGTTCAATATTTAGCATCAATTATCGGTGATTAGTAATTAAATAATATGATCGATTTCCTTACAAAAGGGTTCTATGCTTTCGTTAAAAAAACAAATAACGGTTATTGTTTTTCGAACATAATAAAAGCATTAAAATACATTGCAACACAAAACTAGTCCAGGTAGGTAGAAGAGTAACTTATCTAACCTTTGACACTTAGACGGTTACCTTCTACTTTTAATTATATTTGGATGCCCTCATTGTTATTTTATACTAAAACGCTTTTCTACTCTGCCTTTTTTTGTTAAAATAGCAGCAATTGTTACCTAAATAAGGCGGCGAAAACTGAGGATACTGAATAAAATAATTAAAACTAATATTGCAGTTATTAAAAAAATAAATTAAAAAAAAAAACGAAACAGTTTCGTTACATTTCCTTAGGATAGGATATGTTTTCATTCTTAATTCAACTCCCACTTCTTACTTAATACAACTTTGAAACGAACTATTTGTAGCCACTGAGGCGGGTAATGATTCGGTCAACATTACCATTAGAATTTATCATCACAAAAAAAACAACAAAATCCCCCCCACCCCCCACCCCCCAAAAAAGAAAAAAATTAAACAATTCACACAATACGAAAGTGTATTTTTAAAATATTTTATTACGACAACGATGATGATGGACAAAATATAATCAAACCTATAGTTTAACACGTGACTAAATTTAAATGGTTAGCTCCCAATTATTTGCGTTTTATTTTAATTATGCCGGAAGTAGAAAACATGCTAAAAATAATAAACAACTAACAAAATACAAAAGTGTATTTTATTTTTTTTTATTTCATCACGCCACCGACGGCGACAAAACACGTGACTACATTAAAAATGTTAACCCTGATTAGTTGCATTTTCTTATAATTATTCCTACGTACTTGCTGCACCATGGGGGAAGAGTTAGACACAAGGTCGGTTTTTAATGTGGGGAAATACAACTTCCCAGTAAGGGCACTCTTAATATGAACACAAATAAACATTGCCCCAGTCTAGAAGGATTTCTGCTCTACTAATCGAGGTCAGAAAGGGTGTAGTACAGTATCAGAATAGACACTACACTGTGATGTCGGCCTCCTCAACATAGGCGGGTAGTGGATCCAACTAACAACCGTACTTAATTAAAAAAAAAAATACAGGTGGTGTGGGAGGCATACTTTCATCAGGCAACGCCGGTACACGGGTCCTGCTAGTTTTAAATGCCGCTTTTGTCATTACTAGTTCATAATTGTTAAATGTTCAGGAAAGAGAGAAGAAGCATAATAGATTATGTAGGTCATCCATAAGTATAAAAGTCTGATTTTCATACATGATATCACCAATACGTCCAGGTCTACATTACACAGGCCGCCTCGCTCTTTTAAATGCAAATTGTAATGAGAGTCGGGTGCCACAGGAAACCGATCAAGACGAATCTTAACATCCTGAGATGTGTCTTCTCAATTTTCTTGCTTGATGATCTGACAACACTTGAAATAATTTATCTTTAACTTCCTTTTTAATACTCTCTTCAAACTTCGAAGTAATCTAGCCTTCTTTTTCTTGCTTTGTCTTATGAGACGTGCACGCACACGTCTAGACGACCCCAATTGCTGAAGTAATTTTATCTCGTCTCATTTTCCCCATTGCCCTCAAGAGAAATAAACATTGTCCTTCGTTTTATCTATCGCAAGATTATCCGATAATATCAACCGAAAAAATCCACCAACACACTTCAACACGCAATTGAAACTTTATAAATAATTTCGATCTGAAGCTATTCAAGAAAATAATTTTCAAGATATAGAGTTGGCCAAAAAGATTCTCCAAAATTTTAATTAATATTTTCATTTCAATAAATTTCATTTAAATGATAGCTTCTGAGTCTTGTAACATCGGTGCCTTTAATGGTTTTAAACTACGCACTTGAATGACTCCAGAATTCCCACAAAAAAGTATTTTATAAGGAACTATGTAAGAGTATGCTTAACATAAGATAACCTGATCTTAGTTTCAGGAATCATGACGGGGTCATCCTAATGGATAAGGCAAAATTTTATGTCTATGTCATCTTATCAACCAACCAAGAATACTTCATTCGAAAAGCAGTCAGACTTGGTAGAGGTACCGCATCTGATGGTCAAAGGCCATATCCATGAAGATAAAGTATTACCAGGGAGAAGCGCTTCCTTAATGGAGCAAGAAATCACAAATGAACAGATCTGAAATTTTTTTACAAGGGTCACCACATTATCAAGACCTGAAGGCTACACAAGGATAAAAGTTAATGTATGTATAGTAGTCATTCAGACAATAGTGTAGTAATCGTTAGTTGTGGGAATTTGGTATAATTTGATTAATTCGCTCTTATACAGGTAGACGATTGCATCGGAAGTGAGATATCTACTAGAGCGATAGAATGATCCAACCATTTTTTTCAGCGACCTTGGCAACGGATTTGATATATGCTCCATTTCGGATCAGGGGTAAATGTCAGACCCCAGAAGCTTATAAAATCATGGTGCTTCCCTAAGACGAGAGCCATTCATTTTAATTAGGGCCAGATTGGGGTCAGAATGTTGGTGGTGGAAAGAGAGAAGCTTGGTTTTTGAGGCATTAAAATTAACTAACTACCTCTCTCCTCATTTATTTTTATATTATTTATTTTTTTTAGAATCTTCATTGATAGAATTTTATGAAGGACTCTTGTTGTTTCTAAGCATGTATTGAAGGCAGTGATGACTAAAAATAACATAAGGGGTGCCGGTGGCAAAGTAGTTAACACAAACTAAAAACCTGGGTATGCCAAGTTCGAATCCAGTTCCTTCCATAAAAACCTCCTAGAGAAGAGACAAATAAAATAACAAAGAGTAACATAAAAATTAGCGTTTTAACTTTGGTTTTATTCCACTTGCTATGACAATTTACTTCTGCTAATTCAATAAAAGGTTCAGTTCAGAATTCTATATGAATTTATGGTTTCCAATATTCGGTTAAAAGTCTTAAAAACCTTAAAGGAAAAGAGGATTTGACTGATTATTGGAATCTCCTTTTCTGATGAGTCCATTGCAGGAATAAATGTGCTCAGGATATATATTGAAATGACAGAGCTTCAATTTACTTAAATTTATCAGTAAAAATTAAAACAGACAAATATATCAAAATCTTATTCTCAGATTTTTATGTTTATCCTTTTTACAATTAAACGATTATTGCATTTTAGTTATAACATGTATCAATATTAAAATTTTGGTTATTTAATAAATATATTTTTCCGTTTTAGTTTAGCTATCTGCTAAACTTAACTATTTGCCTTTTACCAAAAGTGGGATATGATATCCAAAGTTATAAAATACTTTTTGAAAAGTACACAACGTTTGGTACTTGTACAGTCTACGGATCGTGCTGAAATCATAACGTTTAGAAAGCCATTCTTCAATGAGGAGGAGGCTTTGTTAACTATTCTGTACTTTCATCCAACAATTTAATAAACAAATTCAGTTTTTACTGTATCTTTTAACTTGAAAATACTATATAAAAAATAGCAAGGTCTATCACCGGCACAAGTACCGAACATTTACATAACATATCTCAAACATTTCAAAATCATGGCAATTGTGTAGGCATACAATACTATTATTTTCAGATGCATGTTTTTGTTTATTCTACAACAAACATTTTTTTTACTTAATAAATTTTTTAATCGTTAATATTTGCCCACAAATAAGAAATTACATTCGTTTTCAGACCATGGTTTGTAAAAATATTAATATATATCTATAGTTGTGCTTTTCGTTGCACTTACATTGATATTAAAAGCCTACTTTTTCTATCTAAAGATTATAAACAGGAACATAATATACCCATTTATGGATATGTGAACTTAAAGTTAAACTAATTTGCATATTTCTTGAAAAACGAACTTTCATTAATTCTTCATTTTTATGGTCCCTTGTTGGATTCATTCAATTGTTACACTCAGTTCTATTTATGCATATTTCCTACATCGTGCATTATTGTGTGACTTTTAAGATATAGAAGTTCTAGCACATACAAATATATTTATATATATCTACACATATATAAAAATGGCCTTATCTGTGTGTGTGTGTGTGGAAATTCTCTATCAAATTTCTCTATGAAATTTAAAATCTGTAGACCAAAAATTTGTATCTGTGGAACAATTTCGATTTTGTTTTTAGCCTGTAAAACTAGCTAAGGAGTCGAAATTAAATACAGTTGACCTTGCCAGGGTAAGTCGAATATATATATATATATATATATATATATATATATATATATATATATATTTAATAACTTTTGAAATCATTGCTATACAACCCAGGGATACGATGACCCTAAGATACATGTTGTTTCAGATTACAATGTGGAATACGATATTTTTTTTCAGCCTCTAGTTATGGTATGCCCTGCCTTATTTATTTATGTTATTTGATTATATACATGTGTATTATATACTGTACTGTAATTTGTTTGTATTTTTAATACCGTATCCTGGGGTTCTACTGTATATTGGATAATAATCAATAGAAAATTGGCTTTATAATAATAAATACAAAATCTGCATGAATTATAATATAATATTTATGTGTATTTTATAACCAGGCAACGCCAGGTGGTCTGCAAGTAAGCATTAAAAAAGTTTTCTTAGGATAAACGACTTGACCTTACTGATAGACATGAAAATGTTAACCTATGATGGAAGATGTCCAAATCTGTCATTTTGAATTTGGCTCAATCCAGTAAAATACTTGCAATTCTGGCTCCAGGCTAAAACTACTCAAGCATATTCTTCTATAAGACAAATTATTTATTGAATTTTCTTTTTGAAAAATGAAAAAAATTTTTTTTGATATAACAAATGTATACATGAATTAAATTTTAGATATCAAATTATTTGAAAATGCTATTTGTGAGTGTAAAACTAACTGAAATATTAATTTTTAAACATTGATACTGAAGTCTGGCAAACTGTACATATTTAGCTTTTGTCCTCCATCCAAATATCTTCTACTGTAATATAAATGTCACCTGTATGTTTAAATGCATATATGTATGCCTAAAACTTTCGACAGAGGCGACGGATTTTCACGAGATCGCTATTTTTTTAAGCTCGACGGCAAATATCGAAAAATTAGCTAAAAATAAAAATTCTTTCGCCCTCAATCAGGGAGGGGTCGTTTTTTTCGCCGATATTTTCGAAAGTCATCCCTTTTTTTCGATTGATTTGTCAATTCCGGTTTGGCGATGGACGCAATGGCAAAGACGTCAATTTTTGTTTCACATTCTTTTCCTCCTTCGTGGTATGGGTTCAAGCTTGCCTGCCTGCTACCACTTTTTTGTTAACACCTCCCCCCCCAAACACCCGGGTAACGCCGGGCACCCAGGCTAGTATAAAATATTTAATTTATCAGGCACTCATTTAATCCTCATCCTTCGTACAAGGGTCTCCAAAGTTTTAGAATGTGAAGGGAGGGGGGGGCAAATTGCTGGCATTTTAGAACCACGCAGGCCAAAATTTAAAAAATATATTAATTGACCAAGAAATAGCGGATGAATAACTATAAAATAAGGTTAACAGACCATTTATTACCAAAGTCTGAATCGGTACAGAATTTTCTGTTAAAAAAAAATTAACATTCAAAAACCTTTTAAATCTACCATTAATCATTTGTATTAAATTTAGAAGCTCAAAACCAGTGCGTTTCTGATATAAACATATGGGAGGAGAAGGGGGGCGTGTCCGTCATAAATGTACTATTGCAGTGGTTTATGAATTTAAACCTCAACCATTTCAATGACTGAAGCAGTTTATGATCTGAAGATTTATTTCATTTTATTTCAATATTTAAGAGAAGGGGAATATGTACATATATATATTTCCTATGATTTTCCTGAAAATTTGCCTATGATTGTTCAATGGATTTTCTAAGGATTATCCTACGAATATCCTATAAACTGTCTATGATTTTCATATAACTATCCAATAGGTTTTCTATAAAGAATTCTATAAATTGCCTGATTATCTTATTTATTGTCTATAACTATCCTATTAGTTTTCTATGATTATCTTTTAAACTACCCCATAAAATTGCCTGTAATTATCCTACGATTTGCCTAATATCATCCCATGAATTGCCCATGATTTCCATACATTAGCCCGTGACTTTACCTATGATTATTCTATAAATTACATAGGAAAATTTATGGTACAATGATAGTTATAAGCAATTTATAGGATCATCAAAGGCAATTATAGGCAATTTAGAAGATAGCTATAGGCCATTTAAATTATAATTACACACAATTCAAAGAATACTCAAAGGCGAATTCATCGAAGAAATATAGGCAAATTCATAGGATAATCATATGGTATTCATTGGCAAATTTATAAACTAATCAGTTTGTAAGTTTATAATTATAGGTTTCTAAGTTTTAAGTTAAAAACTACTAAGTAATACTTTAAGTATTAAGTTGTAAGTCTGCATATCTCAGTGCATGCAAACAAATAAAACTAAAGACGAACTACATTTTAAGGCCTGGGGACACAGATAAATTATGAATAACGGCGGATTATGTTAGCCGATTTATTATACTGATATGCAGTGTGTGTGCATCTGTAGGATGATCATAGGTTATTTAATGGGCAATTTATAGAATTGATTTGGGCAATTAATAGGATAATATTAGGATGATCATAGATTATTGAATAATCGAAGGACAATCAAAGGCAATTTTATGGGGGAGGATAATCACAAACAATTTATAGAATAACCAAAGGACATTTATAGGATAATCCAAAAAAAATTATTGGATAGTTATAGGCAATTTATATGACACTTAAAAACAATTTATTTCATTCTATAAATTTCCTATAACTACCCTATAAATTTATCGGATCAAGTAAAGATTAGATACCCTGTAACAGAAGACGAATACTGGTGCACATTTCAAGTGACACCGGTTGTTCGCCTTGACATTGTCGTTGGTTGTTTGTAAACACGTCAAATAACAGACGTGGTCGAATTTACAAAACATTTTTTTAATATTAAATATTTACAAAACTTTTAAGGATTAAAAATAAACTTTTTTTGTATTTACACAAAACATTTTAATGTAAGTACTAAAACGAACGTATTTAAACAAAATATATTTAAATAAATGGGTGTCTTTCTAAGTGCGTTTTAAATAAATAAATGGTAAATTTTTACGACGTGCTCCAGCGTATTATAAAGACCCCAACCTCCCTATGTTAAGAACAGTTTTCAGAATAAATATCCCCAACCTCAAAAGACGTTCTTAACATGGAGAGGTTGGTGGGTGTTTATTCCGAAAGCCGTTCTTAACATGGGGTGGTTGGGGGTGTTTATACTACGCTGGGGCAGGTCGTAAAATAATACTAAATAAATAAATAAAACCGACGTTAAGTTTAAGTTTGGCTGTGGGCTAGTTAAACTTTCAGCTTTCTAACGTATTTATTTCCTCCACGATGTTGGGAGAAAACCAGCCTCCCCCCCCCCTCCAAAAAATATCTATTTTTGCAATATAAAACTGGAATATTACGGTACTTGAAATAAACTAAACAAAGATGATTTTTTCGTCGAAATCTAAAAAAAAAAAATACATTTGAATTTCACTCAAGTCACTTAAAATAATAAAACTTCAAATAAGATTTTCTAAACCTAAGTTTGCTTTAAACTAAGCATTTAGTATAAAATGATTATTTTCTTTTAATCAAAAATTCACAGACGGTAATATCTCAAGAAATTGCAGTACTAACACAACTTAACATGTTTTTATATTTAAAAAAGAAAGTTCTTAAATTTAACACCTCTATCCTCCACCCCGAGCTACCTACTGTTGTTTTGATCCCCCTACCCAGCTACTATCACTTTTTTTAAACACTTTTGAACTGTTGATCCCCCTCTCCTTCACTTCTCACCTCTCCACACCCGAGCAACGCCGGATACACCCGCTAGTATCAATAAAGCAGGACAAATTAAGTACAAAGAAGTAAGAAAAGAGTAAGAAAAATGTTATTTCATGCATCCACATAAAATGTTAAAAGTAATTATATTTTATCCATCGATTTTCAGTTTTTACTACAATAGTGCTCAATACATGAGTAAAGTAGTAAGTTATAAAGATATATAGCAATTAATCTAAACATAATATCTTGCGTTTCATTCTCGTAGCGAAGTGGCAGGCTAAATTGCATGGAATGTGTGTTTTATATATGACAAATTAAAATGATCAAATTAATCTGATGGAATTAACAAAAAAAAAAAACAATGAAAAGAGGAAAGATCAACACCCCAATATGCATGTTAATGTTTTACACAATTGCTAAGGCTTTTTCAAAAATTAAAAGTTTTAAAAAAATTAGAAGACCCCTAAAATTTTTAATTACACATTTTCTTTTCTTTTGCCTCCTTTTCAACTTGGCACTCTTCAAAAAGTCTTCGCAACAGTTGGGTGAAACGTTGAGATACATCTTTGAGTTACATTCTCTTTCCATTTCCCACCCGCATTCACACACACACATGCACACACACATACTTTTTAGATTTTTCATCCTAATTCAGTTTTATGAAATTTTCAGAGGAATACACCTGGCCTCGAAGACATTGATCAGTTTAAAATTAAGTGTAAAAAATTAAGTCTTATTTTGAAATAAAAATTTAAGAGATTGAAATTAGATTGCAAACCGTAATTTTTCTTCCAGTTTTGATTGTCTACAAGAATTGTATTTTACTATTACTACTAGGTATTTACATTAATGAATTTTATCTGAATTTTTAACATAATAGCATCGTTGTCGAGATGTGAAACCTGGGCATCCAAATATCTAAGAAGAAATGCACCTAATATTGAAGACATTAAATAAATATATTTAATCTATTGATTGTCAGTATTTACTTTAATGTTTTACAGTGATTTAATATTTGTTAAATCGAGTTTTAAACATTTTTTTTTACTTATTTTATTGATGTTATTTAATGTTAGATTATGAGCAGGTAGATGCCCTAGTATATGGTTTAGTTATTTGAGAATAACAGCAAATGGAAACTAATGAGTGGTTAGGTGAGGTCAACTTGATCTCTAGTTGAAAATTACTTAATGTGTGGGAATGTATTATAAAACAGATATGGCGTCATATGACTCAAAGAAAGAGGGCGATAGAAAGGTCTGGAAGCATGGGAGGCATTCGGACATGGGTTGATAAGATATAAGTAATAAGAGATTTCGATCTCTTTGTCCTCCTCCAGGTCAGTGATGTAGAATGAAAATTGCATTGAATAAATGGTATATCATCAACTTATATTGTGGTAGTTTTTTCGACAATTTGATTCAATTGCAGAAGGCATTCCCTCAGTCTAGAAGGATCACTGCAGGAGGAAAGACCGGTAACCAAGGTACAAATAATTATTATAAACTTTAATTTTCTGTAGTGATTTCTGACTATTTTGCTGCTGCAAGTATGACAGAAAGTTGAAAACAATTCTAATATATACAATTATGTCAGTCAGACTTCTAAAGTCATATGTAAATAGTCATTTGACATATCAACATTAGATTAGGATTAGTCGATTTTTGTGGGTTTTTTCCCCATCAAATTATTCCAATGAATATAATTTACTTCTTGGTTTATTCTTTTATCTATTTTGTAACTATTATAATTTAATTCAGACACTTTCTTTAGTACAAAGTGCATTATTGGTTTTTATTGTTCTAAAATTATTGCTCGTTGTCTTAAATAAGGTTTCTTTTTATGACAATGGCTAACTTGCAATCTAGAAATATTATTTCTATTAGTAGAATTCTGCATGTACAATCAGACCGGTTTGTTTAATATTGGCGGATGCGTCCACTAGTTTGAATATAAGTAAGATACATGCGTTCAGACATACTTGACTTTGTCTGGTAAAAAAAAAATTGTTCTAGACAAATATCATAAAGAGGTCACGAGACTGACCCTGTCTAACAATAAGCTGGGATTCGCAAGTTCAAGAACACACCTGGAGATGGTCGAGGTTATGTCAACTGAAACATTGTGAAAATTACCGTAGTCTAAATAAATAGAAATATTGTCATATCAAAGTTTATTGTGTTCTAACGACTGGATAATCTTAATGACAACTCCCTATCTCGTTGGAACCATTCAGAGACTTCGTTCCATCTAATTACTCGTGTGATTTGAAGAGAGAATGAGTTCAATTGGCAAATAAAAGGAGAACGCTTGTTAATATATTTTAATGGTCGTCTCTGTAGTTAGCACACAAAAAAACTGTTCGTCTGACTGGCAGCGTCATTTCTCTGCTTCCCTTATCTCCATCATAACATCCTGACCCTCTTCCACACCATCTGTTGACATTGATAACCTTGCAAGCAATCCTAGACGAATATACCAAGCTTTAAAGATGAAGTGAAAGAGAGAACATAAAAATCAATATTCTTTGCAGAGAAATCAATCAGCAAGGAAATAATTTATCACTTGAATGATTAAAAGGTCTGATGGCAAAATAAGTTCTGCCGTTCAATGTATTAGACTATTTTAGCTATGAGGAAAGCAGGTTGTTACATTTAGAACCATCATAAAATAATGTATAGATTAAAGAAGGCTAAGCTGATCGAAAGAGATGAAAAAAAACCCAAAAACGTTTCATTGCTAATCACACAAGGATTAGGTAAGATTCGAACCTTAATATAATATCACCGGCTCTCATTCGTAACTGTGATCTCGGCATACTTTCTCAAAGATAAGAGTCCGTTCCTGGAATTAACACTTGATTTCTTTACAAGTTACATAGATATTCAAGTATTATGAACTTCCCAGATTTCAAACTTTGAATAAATAAAGCAATGGAGAAGAATAATCTTCTCAATAGATCAGACATTTAAAACACGTGGCTCACAAACTGCATACGACCCATTGCAAGCTTATTTGCAGCCCATACAAACTGCAACTTTCAATAGTGCAGAGAAGAATAATTTCAAAATACAAGGATGGAAAATAGTGTGAATTTCTTATTCATTATCGCTTTAGGAAAGTCTTGTTTGATATTGAATCTATTGATCGAAATTTTAGAACGTCACGGACACGTTTTTCGTTATCTGTATGAAATTACATTATGAATCCGCAAGAAGAATTTACTATCATTCATGTCAAAATTTTTCAGAGAATAAGTTTGAATGTCATTATTTGTCATCTTTGATATGTCAGACTGAAATTTCTGTGCAGTTCTGAGTTTTATCAAAGATTTTCGACAAAATATAAGTGTTTGAATACTTCTCCTATTTTAACTATTGTAATTTATACACAGTGCTGTTGCATTCAGACACAATTGAAATAGCTTAAATCTTCGTTTAATTGAAATAAAGAACATCTATGCTGATTTTTTTCATTATATTTTTAGTGACGTGGAAGCGACTCTATAAATCACAGTCGGTCCGTCGGTCGGTCGGTCTGTCCGTAACACTTTTGTGCTTGGCCTTTTTGGTTAAGATCAAAGGTCTGTTGTTAATAGATGCTGTTTTTAGCTTTTTAAGCTTTTCTTGGCCTTTTGGCCAAGATCAAAGTGTAGTGTCTTCCAGCTACTTCATCTTTGATTTTTTCAAGAGGTCCGCCACTTGACCACACCAGTCAAGTTTAAGGCTTTCACTTTGTTCACTTTTGTGACTCTACTAACCTTTGTTAGTGGGACCGACCCCCTCTTTGGGGAGTCTGGACCCTTTTCGCTCCCCCAGGACCGACGCCATTGTGTGATAGTCTGGACCTGAAAACCGATCCCTTCTTTGGGAGTTTGCTGTTTTCGGGACAGACAACACTTCCTTTGGTAGACGCGACCTGGTCAGGTTAGCTTTAGTTAGTTGGGTACTTCATTTCCTCCTCTCCTCTGAGGTTGAAATGGTCTATTCTCTCCTCTCTTAATTGCCTGAGCAGCACTCTGACCTGCCAGGCTCAATCTTTGTCTTCCTTCGCTGCTCTCCCAGTGGATTGAGTAGACCGGGCTCTCTTTTTCGCTTCCTTAGGGTTGTTTGCAGGCAGGGTGACGTGGGTAGGGCGGGTGTTTCGTTTCTGCTCCCCTCTCTGGGCAGAGATGTCTATCCTCTCTTTCTCTTAATTGTGATGCGGCACTCTGACCCGCTAGCACCCACTGCGTCTTCCTTCACTGCTCTCCCCCTTTGCAGGGGATCTGAGCTAACTAATCCGACATCACAGTGAGGGGAGGTCGATCCACTTTCTCTCTTCTGACCTCACCCACTCCCCACCCCATTTTCCTGCATTTTCTTTTTTCCCCTGCTACACTTTGGCCCGCGTCAGCGGCCGGTGCGTTTTTTTCCACACAATGCCGGGGAAAAGGCGTATGCCACCTCAGATGCGCCACATCGCCCTACTCGAGTACTCCCCATTGGAGGGAGCACCTCCCACGAGGGATGAAGAGGAGGAAAGGGCGGAGTAGGGCTGCAGTCCGCGGCGACCCAGGCAGCGCCAACACCAGGAGGGCAACCAGCCCAGCCCCCTGCTCACCACGATGGCCACTCCCCAGACTGGGAAGACAAAGAAGCGGCTGACGAGGGAATAAGGCTCAAACTTGGTGGTACACACCCAGCGACACCAGTTCCACCTCAATCCTCGTCGGTCGAAGCAAACACTCCCGCTCAGGCTCCCCAAAAGGACCAAGATGAAATGGAGGACACCGGAAAAACGGCTGACGAGGGAACGATGCATCCAGCAGGTGGTACACACTCAGCGACACCTATTCCACCTCAATCCTCATCGGCCGGAGAAGACCCTAACACTCCTGTTCCCCAAGAGGACAACCTCCCGGTAGAAGAGCACAGAGAAGCTGGAGACGGGGAGACCAAAGACGACACTGATGGACTACAGCCTGTGGCACCACCGGTCTCCCAATCCCTTTCCGGTCACCCAACACCAGCTCCCCAAGAGGACAATTCCCTGACATCAGAAATGGAGGAAGACAAGGATGGTGTTGCCTGCAGAACCAGAGCTCTGTTCAGAGACACCCTAGCATCGCTCAAGATTCTCGGGGGGGGGGGAATACAGGGCACCTTCACCGTCCGAAGCCTCCCTAAACACGCCAACTCCACCCAAAGTCCCAAAAGGCAACCCTTTGACAACCAAGCCTGTGTAGAAGAAGCCCACTCCACAATCTTCGGGCAAAACCAAGGCAGGAGGCCAGAGATTAGGCCCAAACAAGTGCACGACACCCCAGGAGGACTGGCCAAGCCTAACTCCAAACAAGGCAACTATACAGCAGCAGCAACCACAACAGCAGAAAAAGAAAGAAACAGCAGCCACTCCTTGTCCTGGTCCATCCAATGCCAAACAGGATGGAACAGCGATATGTGGCCCACAGAACCAGGAGCAGATGACACCAGAAGAGTACAGAGAGCTCTTCAACTCAACCTACAAGGCCGTCACAGATGGGATAAACATCCAACCCCTTCCAGGACAAATCGAAGAGATAGAGAAGAGAGTTCTCTCCCTGATCACCTCCGACCTTAAGACCAGGAGCTTAACAGGTGTCGACAAAGACACCATGGTGGAACTCCTCATCGGGCTGAACATAACGGGCAGCTACATATGCAGGAGAAGTTTTGCCATGTGGGACAACCTGCTCCCCAGTCAAGATTGGCTAAGATCGACCTCAGAACCAGAAATATTCCGCTCCAGCTGGTATATTTGAACAGAAGAATCGCCTTGGCCTCAGTCTTGAACGTTCCATGCTACATGACTGGAAGGGAGCTCGGTGCCATAATGAGCCAGTACGCGATCAACGCGTGATGACCGGGGATTACAAAGTCCAAACGGTCCTGGAGAAGGTCGAATTTGACACCCTTCCGGCCATGCTCAAGTTTGGGGACCGGGCCATGACACTGATCGTGCAGGGGAGAAGGCGGCACTGCTGGCACTGTCAGCACATGGTAAAGGACTGTCCCAAAAAATAACCAGCCAGAGCTCCGGAAAAGCCCCCACCAAAGCACCGGCAAAGCTCCAACACAAATCACAGCTCCAGTCACAGTAAACGCTGGTCCAGTAGCAGAAGCAGGTTGGGTGATGGTCACTAAGAAAGGCAGAGCTAACAAAAATCTGCCCAAGCCAATAGTGACCAAAACCCAACTCGACATCACACTGATGGACATGCAGGCATCCTCTTCCTCAAACAAAAGGAAGCTCCAAGATTCCAAGGAATAGATCGTGTCGGACAGAGTAGAGGCGACCACAGACGCAGAGGAAGCAGCCACAGCAACAGTCAACAAAAAGACGAGCAAGAGGAGGAAGAGCAGGAAGACTAAAGGAGACACACCCACCCACAAAGACAATAGCAAAACAACCAAGGCTGAATTACCCCCCACCCCCAATCAGCCAGTGGACTCGGCCCCCTCCCGTCACAGCTCCCACAGGACAGTTTCACGCAACCCATCCTCGGATAGGGTAGACACCAACCCCCAAAAACACACTCCCTACTCCTGTCACTCCTACCCCCCTCCTCCCCTGGCCAAGGAAAAACCTACGGCACCAGTCTGTACGGAGCGGACGAAAAAACTCCCTTTCCTACCAGGGGAAAGGATTTGTGAACTGGACCATCTACAACCATTACCTGACCTCAAAGGCCACCAGAGGGTCCAGAACAACAAATTGAGGAACTTTGTATGTGTCGGTGGCGACAACATCGCCGACCCAACAATATTCAAGAACGTTCTTTTGTTGACCACTTTCATTAGGGTCAACAAGGATGCTAGGTCTGAGGCTCTCTGGGCTATGATAGATGCAGCAAAGGATTCTATCCCAGGCCAGCAGCTTGTGGATAGGGAGCATCCCTCACTGAACAATATCATTTACAAATGCGAGGGAAAAATCCCTGTCTATGCACACCCATTCTTTTACAGGGCACTTAAACTCACTTTCCCCCTGCACGTGGGAGGCGTGGCCAAGGATGTATTACCCTCGCCGGACTTACTCACTGGAAGCCTTGGACAGGCCTACCACGTTCTCACCCCCGAGGATTTCAGGCCCATGTGTGACACTGAATAAGGTAGGTGACGATGGCTTTAAACTTGGCTACTTATAATGTGAGGGGCCTCAGATGTCGAAGAAAGGCCGCACGTATGCTGAGAGATCTGGTGTCCCTGTAAGGTAGATATTGCCACTATACAGGAGACCCATCTATAGTCGTGGAATCTCCTTGCTAGTAAATTGTACCCTATCAGTGTCGGTGAATGTTATTCACGCAGACGAGAACGGGCGGGCGATTGTCGGCGATGTTGCCATTAATACCAGTTAATGCGCCTAATTCTGCTGTGGAGAGGGCTTCCTTCTTTCGACGGGTGGAGGGCTTTATAGATGATCCGGAGAGGGTAGTCTTAATGGGTGATTGGAATGCCATCCTTGATCCCAGGATAGATAAGGTCGGGGGGGGGACTAGCAGGTCAGTGTGGTGTGACAGCAGTCTGTCTAACCTGTTGGCTTTGTGCGACCTGGTCGACAGATTTCGCCTGGATCACCTGGGGTGGGAGATGTGGACGTGGCATCCTAATACGTCTTCCCATTCAAATACTTATTTGGACCGGATGTTTGTTAGAAGAGGCGATGTAGATTTTCTATCTTGCCCCACGTTCCACCTTTTAGGACACTCGGACCATAAACTAGTTATGGCCCATCTGAACTTGAGCTCTAGGCCTAAACTGGCCGGATACTGGAAGTTCAACAGCACCTTGTTGGAGCTGGAAGACTGCCAGTTGAAGGTCACAGAGATAATCCAATGGGCATTGGTGGGGGCAGTTACTGGGAGTAAGTGATGGGTTAGTCTCAAGGCTAGGATTAGACGCTTCTCTGTCCAGTACAGCCAACGCCTCGCACTAGATAAGGCTAAGTAGAGATAGCATTAGCTAAACAAGGCCTCAACTGCTTGGCTAGCGAGCAGTACGAGGGCCAGATAGTTAGGGCTAGGCTAATGAAAATCTCGAACAAGGCTGTTAATGTAGACGCTGTTGAGCATAAGGCTGCTCTAAGGCCCGGCTCGGATGGGTACATTCGAAAAGTGAACGACCTGGAAGGGCACGCCCTCGTGTCAACACAGGAGATTTGCGAGGGGTTTCGAAAGCATTTATTAGAGCGCTTCACCCAACTACCCAGGCTCAGGGTCGAAGAGTTTGGTAGCTATTTGGCTGACTCGCTCTGCCTCATGGTGGCTCTAACAGCTAGCTGTGATGGTCTTGTTACGGAAGATGAGATCATTACTGCGTTGGAGCAGGTCGGCTGCAACAGGTCCCTGGGGCTTGATGGTCTACCCTATGAATTCTACTTGAGGCTGTCGCCCATGTTGGTCCCTATTCTGAAGGATATGTTATACCATTGGTTTGTTCAGGGCTCCATCCCTGGGCAAGTGACCAAGGGAGTGATCACATTGCTCAGGAAAAGTCAACAGCATGGTGGGAAGGAAGATTTAGACTATTTCAGGCCCTTAACTCTGCTAAACACAGAGTTAAAAATTTTGGCCAAGGTTCTTGCGAATTGTTTGCAGGTTGTCATCACTGACTTGATCGAACCAGACCAGAGCTATGCTGTGAAGAGGAGATCGATTCAGGACAATCTTCATCTGATATGCATGATCATAGAGGGGACAGAAGACGACGCCAAGGCCGCACTGATCAGTTTGAATCAGTCAAAGGCTTTTGATAGGGTGGACCATCGGTTCCTGGGATCTGTGCTGAAGGCCGCCGGATTTAATCCGAACTTCCGCAAGTGGATCTCTGTACTGTATGACAGGCCGACGGTAGCAGTGCAGATCAACCGTAAGCTGTCGGACTCTTTCGCCGTCTCCCGGTCGGTGCGACAGGGTTGTCCGCTGTCACCTCTCTTGTACGTCCTGGCATTGGAACCCCTCCTTCGCAAGTTAAGGGATGAGGTGACTACACCAGTCCTGCGCAGGATAGCTCACCTTGGAGGCACACCAGCTAGGGTTTCTGCATTTGCCGATGACATCACCGTTTCAATTGCAGTAAGCTGGTGGATCTGCGGTTGGGTGCCTGGACTGGAGTAAATTCGCTTCTGGGCATCTTCAGTTGGACCAATGGCGCGGTCCGGATCCTCAGTGTGTGGTTCGGACCGGGTCTCCAGCTGAAAAAAAGCTGGTCAGAAGTAGAGACCAAGGTTGAATCCTCTGTCAGGACTTGGGTTCAAAGGAAATTGTCCTTGCAGGGTCGAGCAGAGGCGTGTGCTACACACGTCTTTCTGCTCATCCTTTACCGTCTCTCTGTACTTCCCCTCCCTGCCAAAACCAGCTTACAGGAACACCTCGACACACTCTTGCGGAACGAGGGTAAGCATTATGTTTGCAGAGAAGTCGTTCTTACAAACTCAGAATTTTCCCTTACCTAGTGACTTGTCTGGAACGCACTGCCTCTCCTTGAGGAACTCAACCTTTACAATGAAGAAACCTGGGTCTACTGCCTGTGCTGCGACAAAGACATGAGGGAAACAGCCGGTCACGACTTTTTCCGCTGCAGCAGGCTCAAGACCCTCCTAGGGTACATCAATGAGGTAATGGCTCGCATCGATGCCAACTGCTGGCTTGAACTCGACGAGTCATATTATGTGGAGAACATTGATCTGCCGCTGCCTAGGAACAAAAGAATGGTTTTTCTAGCGATACTAGCAGTAGCGAGGATGGTCATGTGGATCACACGCCTCAAGCGAGTCCGCAATGGGATATCTGTTCCGGATCGGGATCTGATCGTCTACTTTAAACATCTGCTTAAAGTAAAGATTAGATGCGATTGGAAGAGGTTGCCTCGAGTGGCCTTTGACAAGAGGTGGGTGCATGACGCTAGCTTGTGCATCCGACGAGGCGCCAAGTTTGAATTTGTGTTACCACCATAAGCATGGCATACGCGGTACTGGGTCCTACGGAGCCTATCCCGCTAGGTTAGACAAATAAAAAGTAAAGAGACTCTTGACTAGCAGTACAAATGAGATCCTGTTCCCCGATTGTTTGTTTTTGGCACTAGAGAACTTTCCGAGTCTACCCTACCACTACCCCCCTATCTTTTTGTTTTATTACCACCTGGTCACCCGAAGGTCGCCGCCTACTCCCACCCCCCATCTTCCTCTTTTTTTGTTTTTGACAATTATTTATTTTTCCTCCCTACACCCGATCAGAATTCTTCCCAATCCCCACTAGGGATCTTCCCGCTTGTTTTCGGTGCCCCGGAAAACAGTAGGTGATCTAACTTTCTAGGTTAGCTCAGGGAGGGACCTTACTAACAATGCACTAGGTAATTTTATTTTTTGTATATTTTTTCTAGATTCCCCACTCCCCAACACGAACGGTTTTTCTTCCAAATTCAAGAACCTTTTATTTTCCAATGAATTGAACTTTTTTCACACGCACACACACACACACACACATTTTAATAAAAAAATTTTTTTTTTACACACACACACACACACACACACACACAGAAATTGTAAATATATTTTGCAAAGACGCTGGGGTTTTCATTAGTTAGTTTAGACTCCACAGAGTGAATGAGGTATTGTGGTAAATGTTGCCAGCCAAGAGTAAAGTCGCCAAAGACTCCATTTTCACTTTAGTAACAAAGATCCTGCAACACTCCCCCATCCCACTTCTTGTATGACCTTGTGTCTAAGTTTGTTTACAAATGTTAATTTATTGCTTTTATTTTTTGAATTTCTCATTATTTAATTGTAAAATCTTTTCATTACGGAAATAAACTATATAAACAAGCTCAAAGTCTAGTATCTGTTCAAGAAGATACTGCAAGCAAAGACCCTATGTGGGGGCGACCCCACCTATAAGACCTTGGTCAATGTAGGGGCAACCCTTCATATGAATTGTCACTATCCAGCTCCCCTACTCCCCAGGGAGTTGGTCCCCATTTCCCCTTCACTCCTCACATTGAAAATCGGCCTTGTGCCTAATTTGCTCGGTGGGAGAGCAAATAAACACCCTTTTCTTGGCCTTTTGGCCAAGATCAAAGTGTAGTATTTGTTCCGGCGGATACTGCAAGCAAAGACCATATGTGGGGGCAACCCCACATATAAGACCTTGGTCAATGTAGGGACGACCCTTCATACCAATTGTCACTATCCAGCTCCCCTATTCCCCAGGGAGTTGGTCACCATTTCCCCTTCACTCCTCACATTAAAAATCGGCCTTGTGCCTAAATTGCTCGGTGGGGGAGCAAATAAATACCCTTTTCTTGGCCTTTTGGCCAAGATCAAAGTGTAGTATCTGTTCTTACATGCTGTTCTTATTGTGATATAAAGTGGGGGATCACTTTTCTGTATAAATTTAATGTAAAATGATCACCCACTTTACAACCAGTCAGTCTCAAAGCCATTCAAGTCATTCTTAAGGTCATTCAATTCATCCTTAAGTTCATTAAAGGCATTCTAAGTCATTTAATTTTTATTTATTTAAGTCATTTCAGCCCATTTTTCGGTCATTTTAGTTTATCTTTAAGAATTTCATGTCAATCCTACATTCACGCATTCATTCATTACATGAGAGCACACGACTAATAGCTATCGGCCTTCTTGAATAAGACGAAACTATTTGATTTCTATAACCCTTGCTAGACTTTGAGTTTGATATACTTGCAATAGACAACTTAAATATATCATAGTTTGTTTCTGTGATATTTGTTTGATTTTGTTGGACTCCGGGACCAGAACTAATCTGATTTGGTCTGGTAGAATATCTAGCATAGTGTTATAAACAATAAAATGAAATTCGGTTAAATTCTTTCCAGAGAATACTTTGAGCAGTATAGGATCATTTTCATATGAATGGTATCTTAAAAAATGGGAAGTAATACTGTCTTCGTCAAGACAGTATTACTTTCCTTTGTTTAGAAAAAAAACAAACAATATTTTGAAATAATTAACAGCATAGTTTAAACTCAAAACAAATTGCATTTATATAATACACTACCGGGCAACGCTGGGTAAGTACAACTAGTTCATCGAGATTTATATCGTTCAAAAGTAAAGTGAACTACATTTAATTTGGATATGAGATATTGACCCTGACTTTTACTTATGCAATGAGAAAGAGGCATAGTCGGAGATTGGGTAAATTAATTCCATTTTTTTTTTTTTTTTTGCATTAATATTAAAGTTCATTTTTGCCTTTATATCTGGAACATCAGCCGCTCGACGTCTGGCAGGAATCCTCGAAAGAGTATCATTAATATTCCTACAAAATAATTGTTTATTAGCTTCCATCTTTAGAGAATATCTCCGGTTGCACTTGCCTTAACAAACCAAACGTTCCTGGACGTCATTTATTTTTTCCGCTGTCGTCTGGTTGATTTTGGTATATCAGATCTAAAATAATTTAGCAGCAGTTTTTTTTTTTTTTCTCTTCTGTTGAACACTGCTATATACTGATATCTATTTTTTAATTATTTCTTTCTGTGCGACTAGTGTGGGCTGCTATATTTACATATTATGTATGTAGTTTACATACATGATGTATGTATTTTAACTGTACTCATGTACACTGTACGCCTGCTATGTATACCCTTTTTGCTCTCAAGTGAGAAAAGTTCAATATCGAATTTACAGAATCCTGAAAATTATGCAATTGGCAAAGCGGTGTCTGTATTTACATTACTAACGTGCATGAATATGTACACTCACATACAAAAATATTTTGTCTAACTTAAGCACATGATCTCCAATTGGTGTTTAATGTGTAAAAGGCTTTTAAATCATTCATTTGTGATTACATTGTTCTTTGTAAATCTAACATATACAGATATCTTGTGAGATTTTTAAAGTTAGACTAAAGTAGCATTTAAGCTGACATATCAAATTTTGATTTTGTACTTGTCTAGTTACATTTTTTGTTGTAACATGTTATTTACACGACATGTACTTTGCTACAGTTTATTAAAAACAAACTTGTAATTTCAACTTGTCAACAGGGAAAATGGAAGCATTTTTCGATAGGAAAACATCAAGGGGAGACGCTCATAATTTTCATTAAAGAATAGAAGAGTTGTCTGTCTTACAAATAAATGGGCAAACAAATGAAAAGAATAAAATAATTCACTGCGGTCTGGGTAGTACCAGGAAATAGCTAAAATACTAATAAAATTTTCATTTGAAATTTAGATTTTGTTTATTTCTAACTGAACCTTTTGGTTCAAGATAAAATGATGCATTGCCTAATGTTAACGCGACTAAAAATAAGAAATATGAGGTGATTCAGAAAAGATGCACACATTTTATTATCGCTAAATTAACCTAGGTTTTTGATTTTTGATTTTAATGGAACATACAAGTTATTTACATGAAGATAATCAAGAGTGTAGATGTCTACTTTGTAACGGAATTCAAGCTCAATGAAAATTTTGGAGGTACTTCCCAGCTAAAATGGTCCTGGATATGACCTTAAACTATATCCAGTGGTGAGGTCCCAGCTTGCAGGCTTTGGGGAGTGTGGAGCCACCCTTTGATTACCATTGCTCCCAGGTCCACTCTGACCCGGTGTGGTAGTACCTGTTAGGGTCCCAACTATGGGTTAAATAGAAACCGACTTGAAAACAACAAATATATTCTATTAAAAAATTTTCTTCAAAATCTTTGGATTCAGCATTAAATAACCCGAAAAGGGTTGATATGATGTAAAACAAAAACAACCGACCAACCAACTTCCCAGCTAAAGGATAACAAAATAACATTGTGACTCTGAGATTCAACGTTTGGAGGGTTATTACAAACCGCGATGCACAAGTAGCAACAGTGATTCAATGCCAAAGTACTTGGTCATTCACATTAAAAACTATTGAGTTGTGCTCACAAAATAATGATATACAAAAGAAGAAACATACCACACAAAACGTACACGTCTTCAAGATTTTCAGAGGCAACATAAATTGGAATAAATATATAGAAAATACTGCAAAGTCTGCATCTTTGTAACTTCCATATGTCGAGACTAGAAGACTTATTGTCCTTATCAGTATCCTATTCGTCCAGTCATGGAATATTATTGCCACATCTGGGCTAATACGGCAACCACTAGTTTCTTCGTCTTGGAAAAAGTTTCTAACAGGACCCAAGTTCCAGTCCTTGTCACATCAATGCAATGTTTTACAAGTATATCCACGTAATGTGCTGCAATATGTTAACTACAATTGTACCTTCTCAACCCGACTAGCAGCAAAATCCCATCCTTTCACTATAGAGCTCTCCAGATGCCAGGAAACTTTTTACTTTTAATAACTTCTTTCCTCTATAATTCCCTCCCCGCTCTCTATTCTTCGACTGTACCAACGTGCAAACATTTACATTGCACACGTAGGATGCCCCTATTAATCTGGCCCTTAATCAAAGTAGCTCTTTCCACCACAATTGTTCGCAATTGAATAAGGATTAACAAATGTTTCACCCTCCCATACTTTTCTTGTCATCGAAATTGATTGTCTGCTCTAGTTAGGCAACCCCCTGCATTGTGCCAGGAGGAAGCTTCACATGCCTCCCTAAAGTGACTTAGTCTACAATACATTTTAGTCTACATTGCATTATAGAGAATCTACTGTTGTCATAAAATTATAGTTAAATAATGGCTTCATTTAAAGTTAAAGTTAAAAATTCAAAAGTCAAGTATCATGGTTCAATTGTGTTTTAAACAAAAGCATTCATTTCGAACACGCCCCTGTCTTATAAAAGAATCTCTAGTTGATTTTATAGGCCTTTCTGCTTGTGCGGTGATAAAACTTCTTAAATGCACTTGTGATGTTAGGTTATATAAACGTGTTAACTTGGGTCAAAATCAAACTTCCTTCTTTAATCGGAATTTTTCAATTCTCGATTTTCGATACTTATCAGATTTAATCCGATACAAACTCTACGTAAGAACACTTCCAGACACATCAAGTAATTAAAAAATTGTTGGCCCAGCTGTTTCAGAGTTCATAGGAAACAAACTCGCACACACAACGTTCCTTTTAGAAAATACTGTGTGTGTGTGTATAACTTCGTTTGTAACTATTTAAGGTAATGACTTTTACAATAAACAATAATACTTGAGATTCGTCCTTAAACCGATGGCCTCTATTAACACATTAAATTGCATGATGACCGCTTATTCAACACACATAAAAAATAACATTGATTATGTTCTAATCGAAATAAATTATCAATTAAGATCCCTGCTCTCTCTTAAAAATAATGCAGCATAATTAACAAAACGTATCGTATGACTTAATGGTAAAAACCAGTCAAAAGATATTGACAATCATTATTTTCTTAATCTTTTTTTTTATTTCAGTCTTTTCAACGATTTGAGATTTGATCTTCAATTGGGAAAATTCATTATTGAATACTCCATATTAAAGTTGTATTTTGAAGGTGCCTATGAAGACCAATCGTATTCAGGCATCAAATTTTTTACATTTTTCATTTCAAAGAAAATAGAGATGTGGTAATTTTTAAAAAGGGTTCTCGTTTTTGAGACAATTCTTTTCATTATTAATAAAGAGAAATGCAACTTAATGACACATTATGTCAGGGATTAATTCTTTGCGAAATTGGTTGAGGAATGTAAATGACATTCTTTAAAACAATTAGTTTTAAGTTTCAGAAGTTTTTAGACGGGGGGGTGATAATTTGTATCATTTAGACTACTATTCTCACCTTCGATATATTCAAAATGGTTAGACCGATGTAATATCCGACCTTCTTCAGAATCACATTATTTCCACTCAATTATAATCGAGCAAAACTGCTAATTGTATGCTATTTTTATTATTAAATACAATATGGGAAGCAATAATTATAAATACTAGATTAAAAAAAAGTGTTATATATAAACTTGGTAAGATAAAAATTTATTACAATTGGTACTCTTGGTATGGAAAATTCAATACCAACGAATATTATTTATCCTTATATTTCAGAAATTTATTGTCCATTCAATTATAAGGTAGATAATAACAATTATCAATATCTCATCTTCAACATATAAATTCTTTATCAATTCGTTACAGGAAAAAGGAAAATAACCCATGATCACAAACACGGAGGAAAACAGTAAAAATACTTCTGCATTTGTATTATGGAGATTGGAATATTTCATTTATTATATTATCTTCTATCTAATCTTTCTTCTTCTGATCTTTCTTCTTTCCTTCTTCTATCTAATCTTCTTCTAATCTATCTAATCTTTAACTAATCTCCTTTTTCTTTCTATCTTTTAATATAATAAAATAGAATCCCGTGTACAAAATGACATCATTGCAAAAGAAACACAGGCCAGACACGAATCCAAAATGGCCATGTTAACGGCATGTATCTCGTGCAGGTTTTCCACTACTAAGTACGCTATTCATTACAATTTGTAAATTGCAATAATTTTTCCACTCGAATTCACTCTCCTGATAACATCCTTAGAGGTGATAGCAGAGTAGCTTACCCACTAATCATTTTCCACTTTTGCTACCCCTGTTATCACCAGATCCACTATTTCATAGTCTATGCTTGCCATGATTCACCATAATTATTTCAATATACCATTACCTCCTTCCAACATTCAAACATAGCATATTGTCTTGGCCAATAATGATTGCTCCCTGCTACTTTCACGATAGCACTTTCATTGGCTGAACGGACATAATCCATCACTCCAGGTTTCATATTTACTGAACCCTTGAGAATGTTCCTTCATTCCATTCAACATGGCCACGGCATTCTATTCATTCAGAATATCAATTCAATTAGTTACCCCTAGCATTTGATTACAGATTAAAACATTTTCATCGCATGTTTACTGAAGTACCTGATAGTTCCACAAAGGTTTCCATTCAAGAGACAGAGATAAATATGGAACGGGTGATACAGATTGTGTGTGTGTGAGCATGATATTCAATATTTCTGCACTACTACTGCGGAGATTATTAGCGAAACTGTGTGGTAGAGAAGGTTTCTTGTAATTAGTGAAGGAAAAAAGTTTAGACTTGGCAGCATTGAATGTGACCATCCCTTTTTGTCCCATTCCACTACAGATTAGAGGTCATCCTCTAGTGTTTCTGCCATTTCTGTAGATATGTATTCATTTGTTTTCCTGTCATGTCTGTTATAGAGTGTGGTGTCATCAGCATATATACCCATCTCACAGACAATTTTTTCAGGGAGGTCATTTATGAATATTAGGAATAATAGAGATCCAAGGATAGACCCCTGATGCACTCCCGCATTTATATCATATTGTTTAGATGTACGACTGTCGAGAACAACCTGGATTTTTCTCTCATCTAAGAAGGATTTAATCATGTTAAGTATTCTTCCAGTGATACCGTATGATCTGATTTTCTGTAGAAAACCTTCATGCTATACCCTGTCAAAAGCCATAGATATATCTAGAGCTACCGCTCTACTCTCCCCTACTTTGTCTAGTAAATGGTATATACGTTCAGAGATTACAGTAAGGATGTCTGCTGTGGAACGGGCTTGTCTAAATCCATATTGTTGGTCGGTCAGAAGTTTAACATCTGTAAGGTGCTGGACTAGAGCTTGGTTAATTATGGACTCAAATATTTTGGTGAAAAGTGGGAGTAGGCTAATGGGGCAATAATTTACTGGGTCAGTTCTTTCGCCAGAATTCTTAATAACTTGTACCACAGAATCAGTTTTTCAGCAGGCAGGAAAGCAAGATTTATTAAGGCATTTGTTGTAAAGTTTGGAGAAAACTGGAGCTACTTCGGCGGAGCACGTTTTAATAGCACAGCCAGAATGAGATCAGGTCCACATGCTTTTGAAGTGTCAAGATTTTTTATGATAGCATGCACCTGAGAAAGGGGGAATTTTCAGATCATCTAGTGTGGCGTCTGTCTACAAAGGAAAGTCAGAGATGGGGCGGTTAGCAGGGTCCAGTGTGGAGTTGGAAGCAAACCGACTGGCAAGCATGTTATCCTTCTCAGTTGCTGAGCAAACAAGCTCATGATTGTTGGATAGTAGGGGAATTGTTGATTGCCCCTTATTTACTACACTGTTGTAGATTTTCCAGAAGTCACAGGTTCCTAATTTCTGTGCTTCGATGCGTTTTTTAGTGGTTTCAATAAATTCTCTCTTAGCTGTTGCTATTTTTTTCTTACAGTTACTTCTGGCTTCTATATATTTCTGTCTGTTTGAACTGGACTTATGTCGGTTAAATCTGTGATACGCATGCTGCATTTGCACAATGTCAGCTGCACAAGTAGAAGTAAACCATTGGGGAGAGTGGGATTTGCTATAAAATTTCTGTGGGAGAACATGTGCTTCAATTGCCATTTTGAACCATTCAGTAGTCTCATTGGCGCACTGTTCAGCAGGAAGTAAAAAGATATTTCGCCATGGGGCATCCCTGATGAGATCCCTGATGGCTTCCTAGTCAGCCTTTTTATAATATCTCGTTGTTTTGAGCAATAGCTCTTCAGTTTTGGCTCTAGAGTTTAGGGCGATTTCAACCATTATCACTGCATGATCAGCATTTCCAAGTGGGCTGTAGCATTCCTTACATAATATCATCAGGAACTGTAGTCAGAAACAAATCTAGAAGTGATGCGTGTTGTTCTAGCTGGTCTGGGAAACGGGTTGGAAACGTAACCATCTGTGATAGGGAATGAGGTATTGAGAAACTATGTGTTATGCTACCAGCTGCGTCTGTGTAAGTAGAAAATCCAAGCCAGTTGCTGTGGTGGACATTGAAGTCACCAAATACATGCACTTGTGCACTAGTGTCGAGGGAAAGTGCTGTATCTATGCTGTCAGAAACTTTGTTTATTAAGATACAGTCCTGGGTTGAGGGAGAGCGGTAGAGAAAATAAAAGTAACTAATGTTATGTTGCATGTTAAGTCTAAAGCACATAAAGGCTTGATCGTCCGATTCTAGTTTTGTTTCTCTAGTCAAGGGGAGGGTGTTTCGAATATAGACTCCAAGCCCGTGCATATGTCTGTCAGAGTCCTTACGGCAGAGTGGGAGATATCCCGGCATGTTAAAATAGAGGGGATGGAGGAGTGTAGGTTAGTCTCACTTAGTGCTAAGATATCCGGGGTGTTTGTTTGGTGAAATACTTCAACATCATTAAAATTAGTTCTAAGTCCACGGATGTTTGTAAATGAAAGCCTCAAGGAAGGAGGCAAGTTGGTTTTGTTTGAGTTTTGGCCTGGTTTAAGTGTAATTTTTTATTTTTTATTGTACTGTCATTTTTTTTTTTTTTTCAGAGTTTCATTTTGGGTAAGGGGTGCTTAACAAGTGGTTATGCAGAATACCAGACATGCAACACAAGTAGACTATCAGTTGACCTTACATCTATCAAAATCAACAGAAAATAAAATGCAATAAAACCCCGTTATCCTCCAAACAGAATCAATAATTAAAGAAACTCAAAAATATACATTTTTATTTCTTTTTCATATTCCAAATAATAAATACGAAATCTGTATTAATCAATATCATATTTAAGCGTATTTTACAACCGGGAAATGCCGGGCGGCCTAATTGTGTGTGTGTGTGTGTGTGTGTGTTTTTGAGTGTGTGTGTATGTGTGTGTGTGTGTGTGTGTGTATACGACGCAAATAGATTGTTATTATTCAAATGAAAACAATTTTATGAATCTAAATATTTCAGATTAACAAACTTTTTTCAGTCGTGTAAAGACATTGTTTTGCCTTTATTCTTTTAAACATTGTCGAGATATAACGACAACGTTGTTGTAAACATCCAATTACTGCAAATGTTATTGGAAACAGTCTTTTGAATTGTAAATTATTTACACATTTAAAAGAACAAATAACATTGGGAGCAGTCGGGTATCTTCACTGACGGTGACGCGTCGTTTGATCTCAACAACGATGGAAAAGAAATAAAAATGTATATTTTGGAGTTTCTTAATTATTGATTCTGTTTGGAGGATAACGGGGTTTATTGCATTTTATTTTCTTTTGATTTGTATGTTATCATATGCTGCATTTAGTGGGCATGATTTTAACTTTATCTCTACTATTATATAACACGAAACTCTACGTGTTTGTTCCCTATGGACTCCGAAACGGCTGACACGATTATTTTAAAATTTCACACAAATTACTTCATGTATCCGGCAGTGTATAATCGAAAAAAAAAATCCGATGAAAGAAGGAGCAGGCGATTTTGATCAAAATTAATATCTTATACAACCTATCATCACAACTGAATTTGAGCAATTTTAATACCACCCAAGCCAAAAGGCCCAACATATAAAATCAACAGTAGGTGTTCAAAGTGAATATTTCTTTTTAGAGCATAATTGGCTTGAATTAAAGTTTAAAATGCAAAAGTCATTATATATAAAGATAATTCTATAAAATCAACAGTCGGTTCTCTACAGTGCAATGTAGACTACAATGTAATGTAGACTGTCACTGCGGAGAGGCATGTGAAGCTTTCTCCTGCTGCACCGCGATAGATCCTCAACTAGAGCAAGCAATCAATCGATTTTATTCAAAAATAGACGATTTCACAGAATTTTATGACAATAAAAATGCGAGTGTGAAACATTTGTTGATCATCATGCAATCCCGAACAACGTCAGGTCTCCCTGCTAGTATTGTTATGTATAAAGCTACAATTAGTCTCTGGAGATCCGCACAAGTATGGTTGAGAAGAATAGAGAAGGCGGAAGATATGAAGATGTATTTCTCGTTTATAAGAATCTTTTCTTTTTTTTTTTTTTCATATTTTATTCAATCTGGAAATTTATTGCCAAGGCAGATTGAAAAAAAAAAATGGTAACCAACTGAACTTTATTTTAATGATAAAGGAATATTCATTTGTAATAAGTTACTAATTATGATCAAGAACATAGACAATTAAAAAATAATGGTAACGAATGGAATTAAAGAGACATTTTGAGGAACAATCAAGATGAAATGTTTAACAGAATTTGATCTGTGTATTTTATGTTTCGTTATCTTTGATTATACCAAATTGGAAGCAGGTGTTTTGTTTGTGATGCCTTCTCTAGAAGATTGCCCTACAGGTCTAATAGGCTCCCTTTATTCTGTTGGTTTTTCAACAAAGCTCCCTATTCCCAGACGCATTGCTTTTATTGTGGTTGAGGAGCTCCATCTACCCCAATATGGTAACTCTCCAGAATATCAGTTGCTTGTCCAAGGATAACCTAAAAGTATGCGATATGTATATTAATTAATAGAGTAAATGTTACGTACGATGGCTTTATTAGGAATTTAACTGAGAGGATGTTTACAAAAGAATATACCTGCAATGCAGTAGTATGCAGATGGAAGGAGGCGACAGAGCAGTGATCAAGAGCAATACAAATTGATATCCAATCGTATTCAAATTATCTCCCTTTCTCATAGTATTTTTCAATATCAGGACTTAGACTTGAATCTTTCCAGGCATACAATCAAAGAGTTAGTCCTGAACATTATGAGGATATTATGAGACCTATGCATGCCCTTTCACAGCAGTACGACAAGTAAAAAAAAATGGTAAGTGCAAAAAATATCCTCTTAATTGTTAATAATGATCATTTTAGAATTATAGTACATATCACACAGTGAATTATAATAACGTACAGTTGAAAGCTGTAGAAATCTTACGTGTGTACAACATATCATAATTGTTGTGATCAGCTAACACGTAATCAGATGAATCTATTGGGCCGGAATTTATTCATTTCAGGAACAATTTGATTTTGTCACTGTTCGCCAATGCAATTATATCAGCGCGTAGAGTCGTGGCTGTGACACGTTCTTTTTATACACAAATCCATGGGACTATATTTTTGTCTATTCACGTATGTAGACAGTGCATGAGTTGGAACATTCTAAAAAACCATTATAAAAGGGCGAACGCATCGAAAACAAAAGTCTAGACAGCGTTTCTTCAAGTCATCATCGTTGCTGTCCGTAATTATTACTTGCGTCTGCCTCCATCGAAAAGACGTTAAAACCACACCGCTAAGAATAGCAAGTTCAAAGTACAATGGATAAATTACTCAATAATTTACCAAAGAAGCTCATGCAAACAACAGATGAATGTTTTCTTGTAAAACTTTTACCTTTCTGGTACACCTTCATTCGCTGTGATTCTTCATGACATATGTTGACTATAATGATTTCCTCAGTTGAGAAAGATTTCTTCAGTCACGAAAAACTTCTAGCAAATACCCTTACAATTACACAAATATTCTTTTTTTTTTTTCACTTGAATTATAATTCGGGACTTTTTGTCTTATAAAAATGCACTTATACTAGGTTTATTCATGGACTGAAATTTTTTTTTTATTTTGTGCTCATGGGGAGATCTCGAACATTAAAACATAACTATAACTTGCATATCTCCCATACACTAAGATAAGCTATTTCTGGTTAATTACATTTATTATTTTAAGTTTTAGAATTTGTTCCCGAGCTGTTGCTATTTACTTGATACCTTTCTTTTTTCTGGTTAGGAAACCTATGCTCCCGTCACCGTCATGAATTTGGAGGCCAGTTGATGCCTCCTTTTCCTACAAAATTATAATATATTGTATATACGTAAGATCTTACGCACATACAATATAATATAACTAAGACCTTACGTATGTACAATATATTATAATTAAGATCTTATGTATGTACAATATATTATAACTAAAATCTTACGTATGTACAATATATTATAACTAAAATCTTACGTATGTACAATATATTATAACTATCAGGACTCGTTTCTCAGCATTGCACGAGTAATTATGAAAGAATTAATTTTAACTTAAGTTTTAAGGAAATTTTTAGTTTCATATTAGGTAGAAAAAAAGTTTGGCACTCTAGCAGAATTAGATCCGAAACCTCAGGATTTTGCGTAAATTATGGTTCGGGCTAGACCAGCAGTCACCGGATTAACCCTAGCAAAGTAACAGACAGATGAAGATCCAAACAAAGAAGCCGAAAGAAAGTATAAATACAATAAAATAAAAATAAAATCTACTGTAAACTGACTGTATGTATATATATATATATCTATATCTATATCTATATATATATATATATATATATATATATATATATATATATAGATGTTTATTTTTTAAGAAAACTTGCACTTCATATAGTTTATTTCTTTCTTTCTTTTTTTTTTTTTTTTTTTTTTTTTTTTTTTTTTTTTTTTTTGCAATTTTTGGTATTTTTTACGACAGTACCTAGCGTAGTATAAAGACCTCCAATCTTCCCTGTGTTAAAAATGGTTTTTGGAAAAACACCTCGAACGCTGTTCTTAATATGGGTAGGTACGGGGTGTTAATTCTGCAAGCCGTTCCTAACATTATACTTTGTACTGTCATCAAATATTTGGTAATTTTTTACGAATTTTGTAGTACCCAGCATAGTATAAACACCTCAACCTCCTCATATTAGGAAGGGCTTTCGGGGTAAATACCCCCAAAACCGAAACACAGGAGGTTTGGAGTGTTTATTCTGAAGGTTTTTTAACATGTCGATATATATATATATATATATATATATATATATATATATATATATATATATATATATGTTTATTTTTAAAGAAAACTTGCACTTTGTATAGTTTATTTCTTTCTTTTTTTTTTTTTTTTTTTTTTTTTTTTTTTTTTGCAATTTTTGGTATTTTTTACGACAGTACCTAGCAAGGTGGGTAGTGCCGTAAAAAATACCCCAATTTTTAATAAGCAAAATTTTTTATTTTTCAATAAAAGATGAATATTTTAAGCAAAAAAATTTTTTTTCAATAAAAAGATGAATATGTTTTGGTAATTATGCACTTGTGTTAGCGTGCCGAAATAACAACGTAATTATTTAGAAAGACATTATAAACAGTAGTGTGGAGTTTTTTGAAATTATAGTGTACTTTCACCTAACAATTTAATAAGAGATATTGTAAAAGTGAATTTAAGTTAAGAAGACTATGTTACACAATAGCACAGTAACATAAGTACATCAACAACTTTTATTAAGAATTCACCAAATGTTTAGTTGAAATGCAGAAAAAGAAAATTAAAAACATGTAGAACATGGTTTAAAGAAAAAAAAGCGAATGGATGCGGCATGTTTATAACTGTCGAACTGTTTGTTTAATGGTGGGAGATGCGAATATCAGAATATGAGAATGTTTATGTTGCAGTCAATCAGCGATGCCAGATTGCAGCAAGGGAAAACGTTGTGGTATGTGCATGTGTCGAATAACCAGTTAAGAGCGGCGAAAACCCAGCAGGGTAGTAAAATATGTAGAGATGGTGCCTATGTTTAGTGGGAGCGGTGGGAGAACAGAATAGGTAGAGAGAAAAATATGAACTACTTTCTCTAAAGATGGTGATATAGTGACCTTGACCCTCCTCGGAAATAACGTAAGATTTTAATGTAATACCTAAATGTGTATCTAATGCCATTCTGAAGTTACATAAGGTAGTGGCTAATAGTCTAGACTTAATAAATGTACATGTGATATGTGTTGTTGCATATCTACGGTATTTTGGTCCAGAGGGGAATTTCTGCAATCAAATTATTATATATAGGAGGATTAAGCTCTTACATATGTATAATATATTATAATTAAGATCTTACGTATGTGCAATATATTATAATTAAGATTTGGTACCTATGTGTAACAGAAATATATATTTTCACAGATTAAAAAAAGTTTTAAAATTTTGGGTTAAACAATGACACTATGAACTCCGTTAACATGGATGACGTCATTCCTATGTGGCGTTTTTTAAAAGGGGCTAATTGTAAATATAATCTAATGTTTTGCTTAAATTCTAGTTATGTAAACTGATTGAAATTCTCCCCAAAACACAAAGCTACATCATTAAATCTCACTATTTTTTTGTTAATTTTTAATAGATAACAGTGTTGGGACGATAAATCGGAATCAGGAATCGGAAAAATTGGAACTTTTGGGGGTATCGGAATCGGAAAAATTATAGTCCAATTTCCGATTCTAAACTGATTCTTTTAATTTTTTTCTTTTCTTTTTCTTTTCTTTTTTTTTTTTTGACAAAAAATGAAACTTGTACACAGTTTTTATTTTTTAGTAGAAGTTAATCATTTACAACATAAGACTGAGAAAAGTCACAGAATGGATTATACATCTAATTTACAGATTAAACATTGATTCACAGTTTAATTTATTTTATTTATTGGTCATTTATCGAGAGATAACTTGCCTATTCCTTTGTAACTTTTTCGCATCTATTCGTTAAATATCTCTGTACCCTCATCTGAGGAAGTTCACTTGATTATCAAAAGGTTTCAAATACTCAGGGGAGGTTTTTTAAATTTCGTTGGAGCCAACTGTACATTGGTGGTGTCTGTCATCATGTTTTATAGCGCTTCTCTTTGGATGCAAGTGAAAAATATAGATGAAAATCTCGGATGAGTTTATCAAAATCTTGGATAAAATGCATAAAGAGAAAATATTCTGAAGATTTTCTTAATTAAAAATAAATTATATCTACAATTAAACTTCCCAAAAAAAAGAAGAATGGGATTTGGACATTTATTACTGTAATTAATAAGAAAAGAAGCAACAAATAAATGTTACCAAAGGCAAGACTCTCCTACATACCTGAATAAATTTATTTGTGTTTAAACTTCTTTGAAAGTGCGTTTTTGATTTAAAGCAAACTTAGAGTCTCCTCTTTGATTTAGAATTTTAAAAAATGGCTGCCTAATAACCCCGAGAAAGAAACATTGATAACCGCTCAAAATTGAAAATCAAACAAACGCTGCTAGGAAGACATAAATGTTAACAATCGATCAAAAATGTTATGCGGTACAAGTATTTTGTTTAATTTTCAATTTTTGAGCGATTAAGTAAGAATGATTTTATGTGTGAAACAGTTTTCCTACGCGAAATTTTAAAATAATTTTTTTTTTTTCGCTACATAATCATTTAAAAATGTAGAATCCCATTTTGGGTAAGTGATTTAGCTAAAGAGATTAATATATTTACTGTTGCTGTTGTTATTTTATTATTATTAGTAGTAGTATCTGTAATTTTTTTTCTTTTACAATGACACAAATCAATTTAATAATCGACCAAATGCGTAAAATTGTGAGAAAAATATAAACATTTTTTTTTCAAAGAGGGGAGATATGGAATAGTTAAGAATGCTTTTCTAAATAGTACGTAATTATGTAGAAACGCATTCTTAACATGGGACTGACATTAGTAACTATTCTCTCCTTCCACTGTTTTGTTATTTTGCATCCCAATCGTCGGGCCATTATTTTGGTGATGCCAACACGCCAGGTTTTAATCCGCCAGCACGCCAGATTTCAATCCGCCATTTTGGTTCGGCAAAAGGTATGCCAAAATGTACGCCAGTGTGCCAAATTTTATTCCATCATAAAAACACATTTGATAAATCCATGTACTGCTACCGAGGTCGTCAATTAATAGGAGAGGTAAGTGACCAGGCAATAACATAATAAAAGTAAAGAAAATACAACGACAATTTTTTATTTAACCAAAGTAACTTTATGTGATATATATATATATATATATATATATATATATATATATATATATATATATATATATATATATATATATATATTCTCTGTTAGCTATATGAAAAGTTATATATCTATATATATATGAATGTAATTCTTGGTTCGTTCAAAGTCGATAAAACCCTATTTCTACATTACCAATTTAATTGAAATTTTCAGAAAATTTATCTGTAAAGTCGAGAAATGTTTGCATGTTATTAAAATAAATTAAGATGGTTAAGATCGCAAATTATAAAAATATATTAAATAAAATAAAAATATTTTTCGTAACTGCAAGACTGTCCGCCATTTCATTTCCGGTAGAAATTAGCCTTTCACGTGCACCATACGTTGACGACTTTCGAATTACAACATTTAACTATCTAATTAATAGATGGGTAAAAAAAAAAATGGTAACCAATATATATATATATATATATATATATATATATATTGTACTTTAATCTTACAATTGAATAAAAAAAAACATATCATAAAACTTTAATTAAACTTGGAAATACGATTTAAAAAAATAGCGCAGATCAGTAAGTGCACTAGCACCATTTGTTTATCTTAATTTTTTATTTTTAAAAGCTTTCCTGGCGAAGACTACCTAAAATAAATTTGTCTAATTCTTAATTTCTTATGTTAATGAAAAAAAAAATAGCAGCAATAAAACACCCCCCGCCCCTCCAATCAATTTAAGCAGGTAATTTTAAAGGATTTCCCAAGGGTAGAAAGAAAGCCCCCCCCCCTAAAAAAAAATCGTGGCCACAAAGTGGTTGATCATTTTACATTAAATTATTATGGAAAAGTGATCCTCACATTTTTAAACTAACATTTCTTCATATCTTGGAAACTACTCGTTTGCCTTAATTATAAACGTTATTTTCGTTTTGCAGCGACCCCGAAAACATATAAAAGTGGTAATTTTAAAGGAATTTTCGAGGGTGGAGTAATTCTTCATATCTACCTTTTTTTTTTTTTTTTTCACGTTCGTATACAACAAAAATTTTTTTTGTAGATTTCGGTGTCTAAAAATGTGTAAATCTGTAAACCGTTTCCGTCGCAAAAAAATAGTTTTTATGATATGATACTTTTCAAAAAGTAGGCGATCACTTTTCTATGTAAATTTAACTTAAAATAAGCACCCACTTTCTAGCCACCTGAGAGAGGGGGGGGTTCCCATGTTTATTGGCTAAACAGCTTTCGTTTATGCGCGCGCGTAGCATAAACGAAGGCTACGGCTGTGAAATGGAAAATAGTCCCAGAGTTCAGGGGTTATTACCATGCAAAAGAAATCAAACAAAAAACTTTTTTTAGCCAAGAAACACACAGAAAAATACCCCTCTCTCAGGTGGTCAGAAAATGGGTGCTCATTCTAAGTTAAATTTACATTAAAAAGTGATTACCCATTTTTCGAAAAAGTAATTTCATCATATCATGAAAACTTTCTTTTTGCGATAGAAACGGTTTGCAGATTCGTTTTTAGTACACCGAAATCTACAATAAAATATTTCGTTACATACGAACATGAGACGGGCCTTAAAGTAAAATAATACCGGATTTTGGGGGCAGATTTGCCGTTTAGTTGTACAAATATCCTCAAACCAGGTAATCACTAAAATGGACTCTTAAAAGTCGTCACCTGTATCGAGCAAAAGTTTAAAACCACTGATTATACGTCACCCTACGTCACAGTAGCATATATTGAGTGAGTTCCTAACAGTATTTTGTGTAGTTTTTTAGTTTAAACTCATTTTCCCAAAATTTCCCCAAACTTAACGTGTTCAATACAGTCTGCCGCCATTTGTATTTTTCAAATATACCGATAAACACTGCATGTTTTTGAACCGATTAAACGTTATACATTACATAAAAACACTACAATCTTATCCAGTTAGGTAGAACATTTACTTTTCTTGCATTTTTTCTTGCATTATTTTTTTACTTCTTTGTATCTGTGTTTAGTAATACAAACCCTTTTCATTTAATGTAACGTTTAGTCGGCTCGAAAAACAGTGTTTATTGGTGTATTTGAAAGATACAAATAGTGGCGGACACTGTTGATTACGTTAAGTTTGAGAAAGTGAGTTAAAACTAAAAAAACTATACAAAATCCTGTCACAAACCCACCGATTACGTCAGCCTATGTCATGGTAACATATATTCGGTGGGGTTTTGACACTGTATTTTATAGTTTTTAGTTTTCAACTTACTTTCCCAATCTTAACGTATTCAACAGAGTCTGCAACCATTTCTGTTTTTCGAGCCGATTAAACATTTTACATTACATAAAAACACTACACAATTATCCAGTTAGGTAGAAACATAACTTACTTTACCTTTGCTTTCATTTATTTGTTTTTGACAACTTTTTCGAATCTGTGTATAGTACCCCCCCCACATCACTCAAATATCAATTACTAACTCACATTTTTGTATACAGAAAACAAAACAAAAAAAAAACATTTAGCGTTTCAACATTTTTGTTACGTTCAGCTTTATCCACTGATTGTTGGTCGAGCCCAAGCCATGATTGACGGTAATCCCGAGGATCAGGATCCAATTCTGCAAGAGTACCATTCTTTATTTTCGCGTTTTTTTTTTTTTTTACTTTTTGGAGTGGATTGTTGTAGAATGAATATAAGAAACATGCATTTTCTCTTTTTATTAGAATTTTCCATTACACCAAATTGAGCCACAGCAACGCATGGCAGGGTACAGCTTGTGTATATATATATATATATATATATATATATATATATATATTGTCCTGGTCAAAATCATAAGACCACTTAAGAAAGTAAGCATTTACGCATATTATCGAATTTTTGCCAAAAGGGAAAATATGAGGGAAAAAAATGAAATCTGCTTCATTCAAAACCTTAACCCTGATCTAATAATTATTTTTTAAAAAACAAACATTTTCACCTGGTCAAAATGATAAGACCACTTTAATAAAATCGGCTAGTTTTGAAAAAATTAATATGAAAAGCTTTCTATGTTACTAAAAGCAACTTGTTAGTGGATAAAAGACATCTTACTAAATTATAAATGGCAAAAGGGAAACCATTATCAGAGTTTGAGAGAGGAAGGATCTTTGAGCTTAATAGGGGTAGACTCTCCCATAGATCTATTGCAAACGAAGTGAATCGTAGCAAAACGGTCATCACAAATCTTTTAAGAAATCCAGATCAATATGGCCACAAAAAGAGTCCAGGTCGACCAAAATAAAATAACCCCATCACTGGATCGCCGTATCAGAAGTTTAAAAAAAAACTAGAGTATGAGTTCAAGTCGATTGAAAAGCCAAACAGCAGCAGAATGTAGTCCTAAAACCATCAGAAGGCATCTGAAAATGAAGGGTTTCAATCATTTAAAGTGACTGCAGAAACCACGTCTTCTTGAACAGCACAAAACTAACCGACTTAAATATGCCGTCAAATACCAGACTTGGGATGAAGAGAAGTGGGAAAATGTAATTTTCTCCGATGAGAAAAAGTTTAATCTAGATGGTCCAGATGGATTTTAACACTATTGGCATGATAAAAATTTGGTCCAAAGAGACTTTCAACTCGGCATAGTGGAGGAGGGGCTTTAATGATCTGGGGTGCTTTCTCGTCAGCTGGGACCCTAAAGTTGCAAGTAGTGAAAGGCTGGCAAACATCATTGAAGTACATTTCAATGCTTGAAAATGCTTCTATCAGGACTGAAGGTCCACGTCTGTGTGGAAGAAATTGAATTTTCCAGCAAGACAACGCTGCGATACACACTTCTTGACAAGCATTAGAATATTTTTCTTCAAATAATATAGAATTATTAGATCATCCAGCATGTTCTCCGGACCTCAATCCCATTGAAAATCTTTGGGGATGGATGGCAAAAGAAGTGTCCAAGGATGGAACCCAGTATGATTCGATAAAGGAACTTTCTGATTCAGTTTTCAGTACATGGGATAAAATTCCTTCGCAACTGATAAAAAACTTAGTTGCAAGCATGCCGAAGAGAATTTTTGAAGTAATTCGTAATAATGGAGGCTATACTAAATACTGAGACCCTTTTTAGTAATTTATAATTGCCTTTTGTTAGATAAATTATCAGTGATCTTATCATTTTGACCAGGTGAAAATGTTTGTTTTTTTTAAAAATAATTATTAGATCAGGGTTAAGGTTTCGAATGAAGCAGATTTCATTTTTTTCCATCATATTTTCCCTTTTGGCAATGGTTTCATCCATTTGTTTGATTAAAAATTCGATAATATGCATAAATGCTTACTTTCTTAAGTGGCTTTATGATTTTTACCAAGACTGTGTGTATATATATATATATATATATATATATATATAACTTTTTCATTACTTATGATCTCCTGTGGTCATGAAATTTAATTTAATTAAAAGCATTTTGGATATTTCAAGCAGGATAGTTCATAGAGTAAATGTGGCATTATGGTGATTTCTGAAGTGAAAATGATGGACAAATTGTAAAAGAATTGAAAAAAAAAAAATGAGCCGAAATGTGTCAAGTTAAAAAGAGGACAGACAGGATGACTACAAAAGTAATGGCTGAAAATTCTTCACGACTGTGTCAATTCTTATTACAAACATATTTGACAAGAAAACCCATGAATAAAATGTATCCCATTCCAAGATGTGGCATCGACTCTCCATGCTTAATTTAATTTGTTTTTATTAGTTTTTATTGTAAGCAAAATAAATATTCCATAGTTCACTTGCCTATTCAATATCACAGATTTTAAAAAGCTTTTCGCACCTATTTGATAAATGACCATATATTGTCTATTAGAGACTTCACACATTAATATCTAAGATTTAACAGCTTGGAATATTTTTCTGGCCCTGTTTTTGTTTGATCACTACATCCTTGGAAATATTTCATGTTTACTTATATTTTGTTTGGTTTTAGCACAAGTGAAAATATAGATGAAAATCTCACAAGTTTATCAAAACTTTGGATAGAATAGATAAAGAGCAAACATTGAGAAGTTTGTTAACGTAAAAAAAAAATTATTTACATTTAAAATACCCCAAACTTATGAGATTCTACTTTTTAGGCGATTATGTGTTAACACACTGAAACGTTATTTTAGAATTTAGAATGGGGGTTCAGTTGTGCATATAAATATGATGTAAACTGGTCCCATTTCGGTACATTACAACTTTTTATGTAGTTAAGTAATTTTTATCATTAATTCTAAAGCCGATCAGCAAAATCATTTGTAATTGCTATATTTTTTGTATTGCCACTCGTACTTAGGGTTAGTAGTAGGAAAGGAGTGTGGTTTTTATGACTTTTAGCAATACTATATATTAATACGATAGCGTGTGTGTTATTTATTTTGTGTATCATGATTACATTCGAATGACTGTTGTTTAATTGTTATGCATTCCAATTGCTTATAATAAATAATTGTACTAAGAATCCTTGACAAGTTTTGGTTTCGGTTCAAATTATAGCTGATGGCACTTAAGTCATCTATTTTTAATTCTTCATAAATTTTGGTTTCAGTTTCGATTATAGCTGAAGGAACTCAAGCTGATGCACCCAACCCAAGTTATATGGAAATTTTGTTTTTATTTTTAAAATCGCAACTTTATAATATATAAAAATCGATAGAATATTAACTCTATAATAATATATATGAAATCTGCAAGAATTAAAATATTATATTTAAGCGTACTTTACGACTTGGTTACGCCGGGCATCCCTGCTAGCTTAGATAAATACTTTTGCAGTTTTAACAAGAGTTACAATAATATCAGAGTATCTCTATTTATGCCATGAATACCAACATCAATTTATTACAAACGAATGAGTCCCCTGTGGAATAATTTCCATAGGTCTCGCTTGTTGTTATTTGCATCTCGTTTTTTTTTGGGTTTTTTTTACGACAAAACAAATCAATTTAATAACCCACCAAATTTATATAATTAAAATAAAATTTATACATTCATAGAAGGAAGGCACATAATAGTTTACGAAGCCCAACACTCTCTCCATGTTAAAAATGGTTTTCTAAATAATAACATTATTATTTAGAAATTCGTTCGTAACTATGGGAGGGGGGCGTTGTTAATATTTTGTTCTTATATCGTTTTCTCATTTTACCTACCAATCGTCGACTATTTTCAACTGTTTATGAAAACTATCAAATACACTAACGACGAACTGATACAATTTGGCTTTGTTTAAAATCAAAATAAACCTTTTGTTGTCTTTCAGTGTGTAATACAGTACAAGGAAAACATTTGAGGAAAAATATACCCGGAAATTATCCGGGGGTTTATGTAATAATTTGAAAATTTATAAAAAAATAAAAATAAAACCCCCCCAAACAAATCTCCTAATGAGATATTTATAAATATTAAAAGAATCAGGAGTCGAATCTGAATCGGAAATTTAGAATGGAATCGATAATTAGATTGGAATCGGCAAAAATTTTGGAATCGTCCCATCACTAATCACTATGTTTGATAAATAAATAACGCTGATTATTCCATTCACTAATATTTCATCCTAAACTTTATTCAATTTAATTAACTAACAAAATTAATACAATTAGTGAAAAGCAGTAACAAAAATAAAGTTAAATTATTCATAAAATGCATAAAAATAAAGCAATTAGAAATCAATAGCACTCATAAAATATTAAAACAAGTTTTACAAAATCAATACGTAAATTAAATGTGTGACACACAAAAACGTTTTAAATGTATTATTTCGCCTTGTGTCAAATTTGATAAAATGATATTGACACCTTTTTTTTCTAGATATCAAATATTGCCAAGATCTGTCCTTGGAAATCATGAAAGGTTGCACGAATATGGCTGCCAGTTGATCTGTTTTGAAATAATGATGAAAGGTCATCGGGTGCAAATAAGTCAAAAAGATGTCGAGTTCAATTATGTGACAACTTGTCTCCAGTTTGCACCCAGAGTGGGGATGACGACAAAGGGGCTTGCCTTTGATTGACAAGCGTTCTCCTTTTCTTTCTTTTTCGCCAGAGAGAAATCTATTCTGCAATTGATGGCATGCAAGAAGCATGTTGAGAGAAAGACTCGCTTCCATTCCAAGATAATGGCGTTATCTGATGAAATGATTTAATCGTGGTGACTAATAAATTAAAAAGTGATGCAAATTGAACTTTAAAAAATAGATTATAATTTAAAAAAAAAAAAGCAAAGCTGTCTTATTTTTATTCATCCCTTCCTTTTAACTTGCAGAATTCAATCACCTTCCATCTGTACAGTCAAGAATACATTTTTTTTAATACTGCAGTAAGGGCCAGATCATTATCCCGTTCCTGACTAGCAGTATCAATATATCAAAGTTCTACAGATCTTCAAAACAGCGCAGGTGTATTGAACATTTGAGAAAGCTGCTCAGAACGAACGTAACATTCATGACGTGCAATAGTGCCTAAACTATCTTATAGCAATAGTACATCAAACATGATAGTATCACACTACTACTGTTGCTATTATAGGATGCGATATGCTAAATAACTCAAACAACTCTGAAGTCAACACTTCTACTATGAGTGATACGAACAAAGAGAAAAACTAGAGTGGAACGATAAAAGTGTCGCCCTAAAGAAAACAAAACTACAGCTTTATTTTACTTTTATTGAAATAATCAATTCAGTTACCTTGATTATGTAGTAGAACTGACATCTATTCAATGCAGCCACCTTCAGTCTTAATCATCACCTCGATATGGGTTCGGAACTTGGAGCTTGACGAATACTCAGTGATCAAGCTGGGTTTGATGTAGTGGGAGGACATGCTAGTGATGTTCTCAACGTATGACCAAACGAAGTAGTCGAGTGGGTTCAGGGTAGGCAAGGAGGAGGGGCCAGTGAGAGAAGAGTACAAAGTCGTAACACTCCTTCTGAAACCAAGCATGGGTCTCTTTGGATTAGTGGGCTGGCAACGTTCTGTTGCCACACCCAGGGTCTGCCAGCGGCCTACTCTGAAGATGTAGATGGCTCTCACTTGAAATCATATTAAAGACCATAACTGTGGCCTGAAACTTTGTTTTCATCACCCTGGGCACGTTCCTGTTATTCGTGGCAATCCATCGATACATTTTGAGGGTGCTGGCAATGGTCCTGTTGTCACAACTTTGACTTGTAGAGAACATGAGTTGTACAGCGGCACATCTCCGATCTCGCTTGTTGAACATTGTGTCACTTTCAGAAATGATACAAGGCTCTTATCGCTCTTGGGATTTTTTACATCATTGGCAGATGGTCTGCAACAAAAAAGAAAAACAATTTTCATCAAATGGAATCATGTCGTCTTTTCTACGGCGACAATTCTATCGTTCCACCCTGTATATCTATTGCTGGCTGTATTATTTTGGGTTTAAAGATTCTTAATGGCTAAGCAACACATTGGACAATCATATAATAATACTTTCAATGTGATAGAAGGACTACGTTGGTTAGAATTTATCAGTTGGAATTACATTATGTTGGAAAACAACTTAGCAAATGTAAAGTATCCTAAGGATGGACTTAGCATAAAGCAAATAGACACGTGAAATCGGATACATTCTGCTACAAAGACAACATACATCGAGTGTGAAGATTTCCCAGAGGACACGTGTATAAAGACGATTGTAATCTAGTCATGAACTGTAGAACAGAATTCGCACTTGAGAGAATAAAATTATCGATAAACGGGGGGGGGGGGGTAAGAAAAATTGAAAATCCCTTTTATCTCCAGGGCAAGTTTCATTTTTTATTCTCTTCAATAAGGAAGTCATTCAATCCGACGCCAACACAATGACGCCAACAAACATACTTAGCGAAAGATGTTGGACGTCAAACGTTTAAGCTAAGAATTAAATATTGAAGATTTGTGACACAAGAACATTAAAAAAAAAAGGCAGTGACAGTTAGAAAGTTGAATTGAAGAATCGGATTAAAAAAATATATAACGAAAATATTTAATTATTAACGTCAATATTTAGTATTAATATTTATTTTCTTTGAGAAACTGAGTTTAATTGATTAAACTCAGTTTTTTTGTAATAATATTAATATAGGAGTGACTGCATGGTAAATTTCCACGTAAAAATTAGGTCGATTGGAATTTTCCAGTCAAAATTCAGCTAATCTCTTACACGTTTTGATTATAACAAAAAATCGTATATTTAGTGCTTGTTGTAAAAAAAAAAATGTGCAAACGTATTTACAATATCATATTTCCATATCTATACTCCTATTGATATCCATATTCAAACCCCCTTTTTCTCTTTATTTAAAAATTTATTTATTCATTTTAATTTCCTATTAGTTTTTTTCGGTTTTCTTATGGGAACTATTACGTGTAATAATGCAGATATTCTACATGATTTATACTTGTGTAATATTTGCGTAAAAAGTTTATAGTAAACACAAACCTCTTTCTATATACATTTATGTATGCGTAAATATATTTGTTAAAAAAAAAATTTGCCTACCAGTTTTTGGTCTACAGACATGAAACTTAATATATAGGGTATTTGAACCCATGCGAAACTTTATATTTGGTTTTAGACAGGGAAAATATGTGAAAATTAAAAAAATGAAATTTGCCAAGTGACGGTCGAACGACGCCATTACAAACATGCATGCGTAACGCAATAGCTATTGGTTCATTTTTTTTAATTTTTAGCCTTGCAGCAAACATGTCTTTACAGGTCGGGAATTAACGTCAAAGGAAAAAAGTAAATCGTAAGCTAAACGTTTTAGTTTTGATTCTTGGTGGTGGCACACGAGTCATTTTTTTGTGTTTACTTTTTAAATCATTACTATATATATTGGCTCCAATATAATTATAATTGTATTATTATTATTATTATTATTATTATTATTATTATAATAAACTGTATAATCAAAATATCACATTTAAGTGTGTTTTACGACCAGTAATGCCGGGTGGCGTTGCTAGTGTGTAATAAAAACAGATTTGAAGTTTTCATAGCAAATCATTTTAACTTTTGTGGCGGTCTATATCCTCTAAGCGCTTTTACCTAAATGTTTAATTAAACAGTGCCGCTCCAGTCTAATCTGCCTTTAATCTTCCTCTCTAGACATAACCTTCAAGCGGGAGTGTGTAGTCAACCTAATTGATACACTCATTGACTATGTAATTGGTTAAGTCAAATTTATATTCTATTCATTATTATGTTTACGTGTTAACATTTTTGGGAAAGGTATGAAACCAAATTTAACCTTATAAATAGGTAAAATAGTAACTTGAGTTAAAAAAAAAATAGGTATTGTTTCACCACTAAGTGATCCCATATGGGATTGATATGCCGAAAAATCAATTTCCAATAATTCCCGTGAAGATTGTTTCTCACTTCCACTTTGTTTTTAGTACGATAAGCAGTCAACAGAAAAACGTCTTATAATAGAGTTAGCAGGACGACACACACACACACACAGATATCTAATATACAGAATGCTCACCCATTTGGGGTTTACCGTTTGCGGCCCTGGATTGTTGCAATATTTCGACAATAATTTTACGGCATAATTACAACGATTTGGACGATTATATTTATAGCCAGGAGTAATAACAGAACCAATTGGGTATCAGAATTGTAGTATATAATATACTCAATCTCTCTCATTTTTGGATAATAGTTTTTTGTCTCGACATGAGAGGATGACCACTTCTGACACTGACTGGATTAATATTACCATCATTTACTTGGAATTCATTACCCTTCAAAGCTTCTCTTACTGGATTTCGATTGAGGTAACTACATTTAGTATTTCTAATTGGTTAATTTACTTTTGTCTATGATAGTCATTTTTTTACCATCTCCTTTTGGGTAATTTTTCTATAATTTCTATAATTTCGTGAATTTCCCGGGTCATATTTTAGCACAAAAGCGCCCATATTCACCCTAGCTAGTAAATAATTTGAAACTAACAATGTCAGTTATAAGCCCTCATATCTCCTTTCCTGCTGATTGGCTGCAGACGACATGACGTCACAAATATATTCACACATGAGAGGAGATAAATCTCAGCTGTGTGATTGTTTAAATTAAAGATTTTGGTGTGTTATATGTTATTACTAGGGTTATGACAACAGAATATGCTTATCATTGTTTTGACTCTCGAGTATATATGTTACATGAAGGGCTGTCCCTTATCCTGTAAGTAAGAAGACATACTAGATAAATGAAGTTGATATTAGGATAAGGTTAGAATCGAACCCTGTAGGCAAGTGTTAAAAATAATGGAAAAATGGAATGTTAGAAATTCAGTATAGTTAATTCTATTAGAAATAGTTAAATATTGTTTATATCGGAAAAAAGAGTCAATTGCCCATTATTTAGAAATCTAGATATTAAATAATGTCAGTTAAATAAATGCACAATGCGAGTTAAATTATAGTGTTTAAAAATAGGTTAGATTAGAATTGAGGATTCTTTTGTTTGTCAAAAGTCTGTTGGACAAACATATGTAAAGCCACTTGAAAATTAGTCACGTTTGGAAAACACATTTCTGACGTCATAAACAAAGGGAATTTCTCAGTATAGGACTCTGATAGTTGTCAGTTGATCAATCAAAAGTTGAGAGTCGACGGTTGATGAGAGATAGTCGGTTGGAGTGGGAGCCCCTTAGAGGCGAAGGGAAGAACATTAGACCATGTAGATACAAGCTGAATTCATGACTTCAATGACCGGCCGATCAGATGAATAAAGAAATCACCAATAATAATTTGTAACTGTTTGTCTCGTGTCGTCATTCATCACGATTAAAAAAGGTAAACGTGTTTTATCATCTTTTAACGAATTTTGTGTAAACCTTTCCAAGTATTATGTGTCCCCACCATCATAAATGAAGTGTCTCCTCCTCTCTATATGTGTATAAGAACTGTTGCATCATATATATCTCCCAGTCCATATTAATATGAAGTCCCCAAGAATTGTCACAGTCGTCATCATGATGTAATATATATAAATGTCTTCCCATCAGAATTGTCATCACCATTCATTGTATCTCCGTATTACACGAACCCGTTATAAGTCCCAAATATGAGCCCCTGTTACACAACATATACCCGATACAGTTAATCAACCGAGAACCACATCACTCTATATAAAAGCATATAAGATATCAACGGATACACACTCGAGAGTAAAAACAATTAAAAGAATATGCTGTTGTCCCAGCCCTAATTATTATTACTGTATGCCTGTATTCATGTTGCTTGTGAATGTTAAGCCGAGGAGTTTGAATAAAAACTTTCAAGTAGCAAATTATTAGTTGTAGCAATCCGTAGGTGAGAAGATTTCTTGTAATTGTTAAAGAAAAGACGCTTAGTCTTGACAGCATGAAATGTTACTATCTATTTATTTCCCCATTTCACTACAAACTGGAGGTCTTCCTCTAAGTTTTCAGCCATTGCCTTATATACTTGTTCATCAGTTTTCCTTTATGTCTGTTACAGTGTATTATAGTGTCTTCAGCAAATATACCAATCACAGAGACAAGTTTATCAAGGCAGTCATTTTAGAATATCAGGAATAATGAAGGTCTAAGGATCAACTCTTGTGGCACACCCACATTTATATCATGTTACTTGGATATACGACCATCAAGGACAATCTGAATTTTTTACTTGTCTAAGAAGGATATGATTGTATTAAGTATCCGTCCAGTAATAACATATGCTTTAATTTTCATGAGAAGACCTTAATGTCAGACCCTGTCAAAAGCTTTAGATATATCTAGGCCTACTGCCCTAGTCTCCCCTGCTTTATCCAGTGTGTGGTATGTATATTCAGAGATTACACCTATTAGTTATAGTCAAAACGCTCTGCATCTTCTCCAGCTTCTGACAAGAAAGCTAAGCATCAGAAAATGGTTATGCTCCTGCATAAGTGTGTTAGTAATGTCACAGTGAAATTTTAATGATTTTCACTGAATAATTTACATTAAATGTTTACAAGCTAAACTTTATACATATTTATAAATACCTCCATTTAATAATGAGTAATTGACATAAATAAGTGATTACTACAGCACCATCTTACATTCAGTAACCTTTATTTTTGAGCGGCCTTCGAGCCTTGATAAGTGGTGACCTTCAAGTAAAAAAAAGTTAATCACGAATAAAAGTTTGCTAAAATTTAAAAGGAGAAAAAAAAACAAGAATTTTTCAATAAAAACAGAAGGAACGCATAGACAATACCATTAAATAATGCTCAATAACAGCCTAGATAGATTCATGTTAGTTAAAGTGAATTATGACAAACCTTGAACCTAGGCACAACAGAAATCACTCGACAACCGACATTTCATGGCTGGGTGATAACATAAATTATAGACATCCAATAATTTTTTCTTGGTTCATAGAAATCCTTTTGGGGTCAAGGAATATTTCCTCTCCATTTATTTTACATAAAGCTCAGGAAAAATATCATTACGATACATTAAGTTAAAGAGATTGGATTCTTGTGTTCTGTAGATTGATAGTTCTTATGAACCATGGAGTTGTACAAATTTTTATGACTTGCAATATGAAAACACGTTGTGCCAGTAAAATAGAGAAAATAAATCGTTAGTATCAAAATGTTTGTTTTGGAAACAATGGAAGATTTTATATATATATTCAATTACAGAAAAAATAGACACAAATCACAACTCTCATTCAAAATCATTTGCAACAATAGCAAAACAAACTATATTTTGTGTTCAATTCATTTTGATATTTTATTTAAAGAAAGTGTTTACGTTGTGAACTTCATCTTTTTATTATTATATAGGTTTCAAATACTACTAGAATAAAACTGCGGCTCGGCGGATCACATGGTGAGTTCGAGTTGGACTCATTGAATTAGCAAAAACTTTGCAAAACCGTTTCTATTTACTTGCCTTTCCACGAGAGCAGAGTTAGGCACAAGGTCGTTTTTTAATGTGGAGAAAATCCAGCTCTCTAAAAAGAGACACTCTGGATAGGAACAAAAGTTTTCTCAGTCATTAAGGTTTCTCCTCCACTGACCAAGGACAGAAAAGGTGATGTGTAACATTAGAACAGATATATTGTGATCTTAAATATCTTTTTACAAAAATCAATTTCTTATTTGCTCTTTCTCTAATATATACGGTGTCCAAAAAGTCACTGACGGATTTTGGACTTCAAGGGATTCTTTATTTTTCAGGATAACTTTCTCTAATTTTAACAAAATCCGATTAAGACATTGGCAATATTTTTTGACGAATACAAAATTCAATCTTATTTCTGAAAATTAATGTCTTTAAAATGTTGCCCATTTTCGGCTTCGCATATTTGTTACTCTTTCCAAATTCATGATAAATCGCAATACAGAGATTCTGTAATCTAACTCTCTTATTTCATTCCTGATGTTTTCCTTCAATTCTTGCAGGGTTTCGTGTGTCCAAAAAATCATTGCAAGAATTTAAGGAAAACATCAGGAACGAAATAAGGGAGTTAAATCGCAATCCAGAGATTCTGCAATCTGTCATGAATAATGTTTTGGAAAGAGCACAAATATGCGAAGCTGAAAATGGGCAACATTTAAAAAACTATTTTTCATAAAGATTATTTGAATTTTGCATTTTTCAAAAAAAAAAAAAAAAAAAAAGAAGAAAATCCCAATATCTTAGTCAGATTTTGTTAAAATGAGAGAAAGTTATCATGAAAAATACAGAATCTATTTAAGTTCAAAATCCTTCAGTTACTTTTTGGACACCCTGTATATATAATCTCGTGTGTGTGCACTCTTTAGTGAAAAAGGATCATAAAATTTATTTAAAACTAACCAAGGAATAAAATGGAAGTATTCCCGAATCTCTAAATGCACTCTGAGAAGTCTACGAAGCTAATTTTGTCAGGACTGGGTGTGTGAAAATTTTCCGCCATAATTTCAAAAGAAAACTGTAATTTCAATGTATTCGTTTTCACTCCGCATTTTCTTTCAAAATTGTTTAACATTTCTTAAGCTTCTCTTCGAACTAGAGAGGGGGAAACATAGCAAAATAAACTCAGAAAGGATGGTCTGAAAGCATCCTGAATTTTATTTGGGTAGTTTCAGTAGTGCTCTAAACGGAAGCAATAATTATAAGATCAGTTTTACATTTAGTAAGTAGTATATAGTAATATAAAAGTGTTCAGCAAAGTAGGTTTAAACACAGCTTTGCCTGGGAAGAAGAACTTTTGTCTTTTATTAACTTGGTGTGGCCCGAGAGCCATAATAGTAATAACAATACAGTATTATTTTTATTTTTTTTACATAGGTATCACCACATTATCAAGGCCAATAGGCCACTCAACAATAAGGGTTAAAGAGTGTACAGTAGAAATTGGACAATATAGTAAACATTAGTAATGAAAATTTGGTAAATTTGATAACTTATATGGAACGGCTCATCAAGAACTTGTTTACGTTAGACTTGAAGACAACCATATTGTAGTCAGCCGGAAAGCAGGAAAACGGAAGACAATTCAACAGGCGTGCAGTTCTAAGAAAGAAGCTTTGTTCATGGAATCTACGTTTAGGTTTAGGCACAGATAAAGAGTGGGGGGGAATTATTGATAGTGTTTATAGCTAGACGAGTGTTTCTTGTGAAAGTTTGGCGAGGGGGACCATAGGTTGAAGCTCAGGCGAACACTTTCCATGAAAATAACGATACATCAGAGACAAACTCGCAACATCTCTTCTGTGAGATAGAGGTTGCAGGGAAGAGAAAAGGACATCTCCTACGAGGCTACGAAGTCTATTTTGAACTTTATCAAGGTAGGACAAGTCCTTCCTAGCAGCTCCTGCCCAGATGTGGCAACAGTATTCCATTCTTGGACGTACCTGACTCTTATATAGATAGAGAATAGCATCAGCAGTGAGATATCTACCGGATCGATAGAAAGATCCCACCATTTTTCCAGCGGCCTTGGCAACAGATTTGATGTACGTGTTCCATTTAAGATCAGGAGTAATGGTCAAGCCCAGAAGCCTGTCAAAACTTGAGGCCTCCTGAAGACGAGAGCCATTCATTTCAATTGATGCCAGATGTGGATCAGAATGTTGATGATGTAAAGAGAGAAGCTTGGTTTTAGATGCATTAAAAGTAACCAGCCACTCCTTACCCCATTGTACTACGTGCTCAAGATCAGAGGAGAGAGAATTGGAGAGAACTTGCTCGTTTACTGTCTTAGATGTGCTACCATAAATGGTAGTGTCGTCAGCATAAATGTCTACAAATGATGTAAGGATGTGATTTGGAAGATCATTAATGTAGATCAGGAAAAGAGTTGGGTCCAGGATGGACCCCTGAGGGACACCAGCATTAATACTGTGAGCTTCTGATTTTTGCCCCTCAACTACTACTCTTATGAACCTATCAGAAAGAAATGATTTAATAATTGAGAAGACATTTCCAGCTATACCATAGCTAAAGATCTTATGAAGTAAACCTTTATGCCATACTCTATCAAAGGCCTTAGATATGTCAAGACCAATTGCCCAAGAAAGGTTGCCTCCGTCGAGAGATTTGCTAATCCTATGAGATATAACTGTAAGCACATCTGCTGTAGATCTAGCAGAACGGAAACCATATTGAGTGTCACTAAGAAGGTTATTTTTGTTGAGATAGTTGATTACTTCTGTATTTAACACAGATTCCAGCAACTTACTCATGACGCACAGGAGACTTATTGACCTGTACTGAGAGGGGGATGAGCGATCACCTGAATTCTTAAATACAGGGCATACTGATGAAATTTTCCAGGGAGATGGGAAACTATTCTCCTTAAGACAACGTTTAAACAGTTTTGTAAGTATGGGCGCTAGTTCAGGTTGAAGTTTTTTGAGTACTATGATTGGAATACCGTCAGGGCCAGTTGCTTTACTGGAATCAAGGTTTTTGATTAGCTTGGCAACATCACGTACAGATATACGTATATCACATAGCGTGTTTTCTGATACAGGAGGAAATATTGGGGGTTGGCGGCCTTGATCACAAAGAGTAGAATTAGCTGCAAAGTTCTTGACAAAGAGTTTGTCTTTGTCTGATGCGAGATTACCTCAGGTCCATTGATAATAGTTGGGATGGAGCACACGATATTATATTTGGTAAGTAATATAAGTAAATCTGAAGTGCTCAATGTCGTAGAAAGAGCAGGTGTGTATACTCGGTGTTGCCCAGTAGTCATCAATATCCTAGACAGAGCAATCCTACATATAGCAACAAATGTCTTTAAGTGCCGCGTTGTCTGGGAGAAAGACTTTCATTCTATTTTGTTATACTTTTTCTGAAATATATATACGGCATAAGTATGTTGACACACTGGTTGTCATCAGATCATTGAAGTTAAGCAACGTTGAGCCTGGCTAGTACCAGATGGGTGACCATTTGGGAATTCTAGACACTGTATGTGCTTTCCGCTTATCTCAGCATTATTTCCAGTCGTCCTGAACCTCTATTTGCCACTGGTATTTAACAGGACAGATGTGTATATTATTCTAATTGGAATTCATTGAGATGAGTATTATTTATTAATTTATTTTATTGCGGACTATTATCCTCAACAACAACAACAACAACAACTAAAAAGATAACGATAATAGTCCGCAATAAAATAAATTAATAGAACAGATGTGGTTGGAGAATTACACAACTTGTTCCACAAAAATTCCACTTGCAGGCACCTGTACAGTGGGTATCCATACGCTGGCAAAACTGAAGGAAGCTACCACACACACACACACACACACACATATATGTAGCGATACGCCAGAGACATTAAAATAAATAAATAAATAAATAAATAACATTTCCATTATGCATACATTTGTCCTATTCACCCATACAAATTCTGTAGAAGTAAAAAGTAAACTTTGTCCTTTCGTACGGACGTAAGACAAAGCAATACCACATGACAGGGTGTCCACTTTCTGTCCAATCATCGCTCGAAGAAAACACTTTTCTAAAATCTTTTTCTAACAGCTTTGCTGGGAGCCACCCAGAAGCATATAAAAGACAATGCACGCGAAATTTCAACCCCGTTAAGGATACAGTACCTATCGTCGACATAAAATCACCAACATGACTTTGCGCCTCTTCTCTCTTTGCCTGATGTCCTAGCAACATGGCGCAAAAATATACAACTCGTTTAAAAGGAAAAATATGATTTTGCAGCTCAACATTACTCGTTTTTCGAACCTAGCAGAATGACTACTGGGACAATCGACTCGGACACATTTGCATGGAAATGATCTACCCTTAATTAGATCTAATTATTCTAAGAAGAAATTTAATTCCTTTTTGCTCCTATTTCTTTAAAGGACATTATTTCCTCTGTCCAGAAAACCCTCTCATTTAATTTAAAAACAAAAAAAAACAAAAAAACTTTAACACTTTTTCTCCTATACAAATACATAAATTCACACATATAAAAAAAAGTGATGTTTTCTTCAATAAATTTCTATATTAAATGTTGATACTGGTCTTTATTACTGACACCTTTTATTTTATTTTTTTTGTTAGGGGGTTCGGAGATATTTATCTATGCTCATGCCACAGCTGTGAAAGCAGGCATTGGTGAATATCACACACCCACACACATAAGTGACAAAAAACTATATTCCAAAAGTCATGATGTTGACCATCTTATAATTTATTCTTTTAATTCAGTTGACTTTTAGAATTATTGATAGTATCTGTTTCGTAGCGCAAAATGAACTACTTAATTATTATATCAATCAGTGAATCTATTATGCTCTTAACTCATCAGAAGAAATAGCAACAATCAATCCGTCAAAGGGAAATAAAGTGTGATTTGACATGATTAAAATCCGAAAATTGGAAGAGAACCTGCATATACCTTTAATGTTTCCCTTACGCCATTTGGATTTTATCAGAGAAAGTCACTAAACCCAACTATTCGTACTATCTACATTAATTTATGAATCTTCTATCAAAATGTTCTATTTAATAATTAGTAAATTTATTAATTCTAATTTGTCTATACATACTTATGAAAATAACAATAAATTATAAACTATTATACATGTTTGTATATACAATATTAATCTAAACTAACAAAAAAAAAAACGATTGATCTTTACGGTTATCATAAATAATCAATTGATTTGAATTGAAAACCATACATAATTCAATTCTGTCGACTATTATAATCAAAGCTTATTATTCCAGTTATATTTCTTAGAATCATTCAATTCAAAACCTATACTTCCGTTAGGTCAAGTTTAAAAATTTGCTGAAAACTTTGTTTATCGTAATTGTAAATACTTTAAATTTAACTTAAAGTGAGATAGTTACATCCCTTGGATCAAATCTAACGATATATTGACTGAATACTCTAAAAAACAATTTACAAAGTCCTTATTCCGCAGAGTTTCAAAGAATGCTTTTCTTGCTATTCTTTTCGTCAGAGGACAGAAAGAAATCTGAGTGTTCAGAAATTGGAGTATTCAGTAGAACAATAAATTTTGATTGTAAATTTCGTTTCAATTTTTTTTCTCTTATAATAAGCTCTACTCTATTATGTATTGAGCTTTTTTATTCGGTTAGGATTCAATTATCTATATATAAATGCAGGTATTTATATTAGATTGAAGTTTACCATTACGTATTTCAGGTACACACTACATCTTTTTTTAATTTCATTATAATATATATATATATATATATATATATATATATATATATATATATATGTATACAAATTTATTTCCAACTCAGGATAAACATATGTAATTATTAATGCTTGTGGCTATAATCCTCATTGTTTATGATGAATTGCTCTGATCTTCCTTTTATTAACAGTCTGAGAGAGTGTGTGTGTGTGTGTGTGAGAGAGAGTTATAGAAGCAAAAGTGTCCAAAATAAGAGCGGAAGAGGAGATCAAATAACAGTAAGAGAAGGTGAGAGTAATCAAGTTAAAGGATTGGTGGATTAGTAAATTACAAATTATGGCTAATTAGAACAATTAAAATGTTTTTCTTTCAATCTCAAAACCAAACTAAAAATATTTTAATGTATTTTGTATGAATAAAATATATAGGAATTATGATAACTAGCAGAACCCGTGGAAATTCCACAGTAGTTGAAAATTAAAAAAAAACACACACACATCAGTAAGATACTTCTTATCATATAATTAAATAATTTCGAGGTTGAACCATGTACCATTAAAGATTTAACTAAATCACGAAGTTCTGGATCTTCAGGTCCTGATATTTCTGCTGACACAATTGCATCATTTTGTCGAACTGTTCTGAGCTTATCCTGATCTCGAAGCATTGTGATCATACAGCAGTGTGGTAGCCCTCTTTTTTGAAATTCAATAACAAACACATGCAAGTACATGTCTATCTTTAATGTACTAAAAAGATTAATCAAACATAAATTGTAGGAGATAATATCATACTTAATTATTTCTTGATATAGAAAAAACATTTTTTTTTCATAAATTAAAACCATACCATATCTAATAATTAATAAAAAGTTTGGATATCTATGAGAAATATTTGTTTAATTAATGAAACAAAATTCAATGAAAATTTCTAAATTAAGAAATATTTCTTTAAATCTTAATTAATGAAACAAAGTGTTTTATGTGTCCCCCGACAAAAGGAGGGTGGACCTGTAAATTCACCCACGTCCGTCCGTTCGTTTGTCTGCACTTTTCTCAATAATTACGCCTTGGAATTTTTTTAAATTTTGCACAAACATTAAACATGATATGAGTAAAAAAGTAACAGAACAGATTTTCCAAGAAAACTTCAATTGCCCCCCTAGGGTTGCCTTTCGGGCTAAAATGGCTAAAATTTACACTTTATAGATTAAATTTGAATTAAATATCATTAAGGAAACGCTAATAAATGATAGAAATGTATATAATAGTCAAGATATTTACATTTTTCATGCGTTTCACCAAACCCATATAAAAATAAACTCTTCAAGGTCATATTTATTTAATTACTTAAATTAATGTGTGCAGTATTGATGAAAATACTAAATTTTCCCATGACACAAAAGATATAGGAAAGATTCAATCTCTTTCTCTCCATCCATCTCCCCCTCTCTCCATCTCTCTTTGAGCTTCTTTCTCTCTCTTACTCCCTCTATATCTTTCCCCCTCTCTCTTTCTCTCTCTTCCTCTGAACACTCCCATTTTAAATTCTGCACAAGTGTTAGTTTTTAATGTGTGGAAAATTCAGCTCCCCAAAAAGGGGTCTTCTGGATAAAAATTAAAATTAAAATTGCTTCAGTCTACAAGGATCTCATACCCACTTATTGAGGACAAAAACGTTGAAGCCTGTTACTCTTTCTCTCTCTCTATCTCTCCCTGTCTCTCTATCCTTCTCTCTCTCTATCACCATCTCCTTGAACCCTTTCTCTCTATATATCTCTCTCCCTCTAACCCTCTCTGTCTCTATCTCTCAATCTCTGTATATCTCTGTATCTTCCTTTCTTTTTCTATTTCCATCTTTTTCTATCTCTATATCTTCCTCTCCATCTATTCCTCTCTAATCCGTCATCCTATTTTAGTCAACTAAATTACTTACAGTGATTAAGACATTGTCAAAACATGGGAAAATCTGTTTTAGTTATTTTAGTAAGAATAGAAAGTTATTTGAAAATGACTGCTAATAAGAACAGGGCCAGGAAGAACTAGTAACACCTTTCTAATTAAATTGATTTTGGCAGTTATTCAATAGCAAAATGACATAGCCTTAGCTATTGCTTCATGCAGAATAGCTGCAACCTTAATACTAGGTAGAAAAACTACTCATTCTGCTTTAAAATTACTATTAAACATTCAATTTTTCAAAACTCCCATGTTCAATATCTCCAAAACATCCAGTATGGGAATACTACTACAGAAATTCAAACTTATTGTTTGGGATGAATGCACAATGGCATACAAAAAGCACTTGAGGCTCTTGGGCGATCTTTACAAGATGCGCTTGATAATGTCAGATCATTTGGGAATGCAGTAATATTGCTTGCATGAGATTTCAAATAAACGTTACCTCAATCAACACCAGAAGATGAAATAAATTCTTTTTTGGAAAGACATTAATCTTAACTCAAAATATAGAATTTCATTGCCTCATAACTTCTGTAATTTAGTTATACCAAAATAAGAGTTGGTAAAAAGGTTTTCCAAATATTCACATTATTTATAAGAATTCCAGTTGGTTGAGTGAACGAGCTATTCTTGCAGCTCAAAACAAAGACGTCCATGAACTTAACAATATTATTTAGCTTAAAATTCCAAGTGAGGTAGTCACATACAAGTCCGTCGACACTGTTGTAGCAAATGAAGTGGTTAATTATCCAACAGAATTTTTGAATTCACTAGATTTGCCAGAGATGTCACCGCACGTACTGCAATTGAAAATTGGTATACCAATTATCATGTTGTAAAATAAAAGCCAACCTAAGCTTTGCAATAGGACATGGCTTGCAGCAAAAAAAATTAATGAACAACACCATAGACATAACAATCTTGACAGGACCTTTCAAAGGTGAAAATATCTCCATTCCATGCATTCCTATGGTTCCAGCGGATATGCCATTTCAATTTAGGAGATTGCGATTCCCAATTCAATTGTCGTTTGCAGTCGCCATCAACAAAGCCCAGGGACAATCTGTACAATTGTGTGGCTTACATCTGCACACTAACTTTTTCTCACATGGACAATTTATGTTGCGTGTGCAAACCAGAAAAATCTCTACATCAGCTCAAAAAATTGTGTATCCACACGTACTGGGAAATTAAGCATATAAATAAAAAAAATGCTTTTTCTCATTTTAGTTTTTTTATTTTGCCAAATTGAGCCACGGCAACGCGTGGCAGAGTACAGCTAGTGTATATATATAATGATATTACTAGGAGGGTGTTTGGCATGTCCTGGTAGTAAAATATGCTTTAATATCTTTTAATTCATGCAGATTTCATATTTATTATTAAAGGGCCAATATTTTATTGATTATTATATTTTACATAAAACATAATCGTGATTTCAAGAGTTTAAAACATATATATATATATATATATATATATATATATATATGACTTAGATGCCATCAGCTAGAATCGAAACTAAAACATATAGTTCTCCAGCCTTATTTATCGCTATCGGATGTAAATCCATACGCATACAAAAATGTAAAAAAAAAATAACGTTGTTAAAGATATAAATGTATATTTACAAATAACATATTTAGTCGACTTACGCCTACCAAGTTCTAATCTAGACTCCTTAGCACCTAGCTTCACCGAATAAACACTAAATTGAATTTTTTCCTCAGGTTCGAATCAAGTCTGTAAACCAAAAATCGATAGAGTTTGGTGGAGACTGTTCCTCAGACAGATATACAAGGTCGCTCATTTATAGAGAGAAACAGTAATAATTATAATAAAACTAAATCAATCAACATGTGTTTCTCAATGATTTTTTTTTGTATTTTAATGAAATAAAAAGCATGTGGAAACATGTGGTATTTATGCAGAATACAGACTGTGCTATTTTCAGATAGGATTTTCAAGTTAAATTCAATTTTTACTGTGTCTTGTATTAAATTGTTAGGTGACAGTACAAATAATTAGAAAACGCACTCCCCTCCTTTTGTTAAAAATGGGTTTCTAAATAAGTTCAGCGCAATTCGTATGCTGCATGAATACCGTATAATCATATTATAATTATGTTCGAAATGATTTCCATTTTAATTATTCTAATTAGCAATAAATTATCTGCAATTAAGTCACCTATCCATCTATCTATCCATCTATCTATCTTTATTAATCAAGAGTTGAACATAATAAAGAATGAACAGAATAAATAGATAGGAATAATCAAAGTTCTCGAACAGTTGTGCCTGGATTGGCTTCAACTAAGGCTTTTAATCAAATTAATGAATCAAAGTCATATAATGGATTTTGATCAAAATTTGAATACAAAGGTTTCGTAGCATTATATCATGATTCTAATCTTTATAAGAGGACACACAAGAGTGCTAAACTGTTCTGTTTGAGGAATTCAGTTTATCCATCCTAGGACGAATATTCTGCTAGTATATATATAGTGCTATTTCTTACAGAACTCTAAACATTATTTTCTCAAGTGATATGCGTAAACATACAACCCTGACTACCTGTGAAAGTCGATTACGCATGCCCACAGAAGAGAAGCTGTAAATAGGCAGATAGGAAGATATTTAAATGAGATGTGATCAACTAACCAGAAACTGATACCAAACAAGCAACCCAATCATATCTTTTTTTTTTCTATCGTTCTATTCCCCACCAGAATGACTACTCTAATTCATGTCTTGGATTAGTAATAAGCAGGGTTGGACCCTCTATGAATTCTTGAGCGAAGTTCCGAGAAATTTCGACAGAAACAAGGGCAAATGTGCTGTCAGTTTTCATTAGGATGACATTTGAAGAAACTTTCGTTTCTGGGAAGTTGCTTAGCAAGCTGTTGTCTTTCTTGCTGGTCAGGTTAAAAGAGCGAAATGTGAAGCAGTTGTCTATGCCAGCAGATTTAGTTGAAGTTCTAAATTATATAGTACAGTCATATAAAGTAATGATCTGGCGTTTATAATAGTGTACAGTTATGCAGATCTTTTATCTATTTTATACAGTTGATCAACCATAAAAAAATCACACACACACACACACACATATATATATATATAAAATATATTTGTAGTCATCGACATACAGTCCTGTTTCGTTGTATCACAACTCATCAGTGCCGCTAGACTAGCATCTCTCCCAAGCCAAAGATTGAACCTAGAACCGTTGTGTTGACAGTCGGCGGTTCTCCCACTCGACCATGGAATTGACGCCCGTAAATAACTCGTCAGAATGTCTATTTAAATAGACACCCACCACCACCTTTAAAGTGCTCAAATCGGCTGTTCATAAACAAACAACTAGCTTCTCATTTTCAGCCAATTAAGTAGCGAGGGAGGCTTTTTAAAATATATATATTACCAGATATATGATTCCTTCGATCACATACTTTTGCAAGTAAATTTAATGATTATCTTAAATGTAACTAAATAAAACTGAGAAAATAAAATTAAAGAGAAAATAGAATGTCGTATAGGTTTAAGTTTATATTTAAACTAGCATAGACCAGTCGTAAAATATGCAGAAATATATTTAATTTATGCAGATTTCGCATTCCTTATAAGTAGATCCAATCCTCTTCTCATTGTCACATTGTACCCAATATAGTAAAAAAAAAAAAAAAAAATACGGAAAGAAACTGAGACATATGCATGCAAGTATTATGTTTTTTTTTCTGAACGGTTCACTTTTTGTTAGTATAAAAAATACTGGAGCTGAGATCTAAGCCAACACCTAAAGACAGTGAATGAAGTACGATAACCATTAGGCGAGCTTGCGTCGATCTTTAAAAAACGTTATCAAACCTACTTATTCTTAACATAAGGAAGCTGTTATGTGAACGATTTCTGCATGTGCAATCGTGAAACAGCTGACAAACAGATAAAAATCCGAATGTCCCCGAGTAATAATTTTTCAATTTTGACCCTTTTTATTCAGGTGAAAACTGATTAAAACGTTTTCCACATGTGTGAATACCCTAAATACCAAATTTCAAGTATTTAGATAACAAATTTGTTGTGTATATAGGGTTAAAGTTGTCCTCTCTCGCTGCCTCTCTCTCTCTCACACACACATTCTCACTTTTATAGATATACTAGATATACTCGGCGTTGCCTGATATTAAACATAACGTTAAATTTCTTAAAAAAATGAAGTAAAAAAAAAAACGGAAAGAAACTGAGACCTATAAATGCGAGTATTATTTTTTTCCTAAACAGTTCATTTTTTGTAAGTAAAAAAAAAAATACTTGAGCTGAGATCGAAACCAAAACCTAAAGACTGAGTCAAGTACGATAGCCATTAGACCAGCTTGATACGATCTTTTAAAAAGTGTTTTCAAACCTAGTGAAACAGTTGACAAACAGATAAAAATCCGATGACTCCTAAGTACCAATGTTTCCATTTTGATCCCTTAGCAACCCTTTTTATCCGGATATAAACTGATTAAAAAGTTTTTCACATGTCTGAATACCCTATATACCAAAGTTTGATTCTGTACATCAAAAGTTCGTTGAATATATAGACTGAGAAGTGTCCTCACACACACAAAAAAATATCCTTAAAAATTTTTACAAAATAATTGATAAAAACTTCCCCCCTGATAATAGATGATAAATAATTAACAAGAACACCATGAAACTTTCATTCTCAACTGCTGCAAATTTAAATAAAACTATAAGTTCTACTAATGGTAAAATTAACAAAATAGTGAAAAATAGTAAGACTGAACTAGATGAATTAAATATTGAGAAAAAATGTAACTGTAGAATACCCAACGACCGCCTATTGAAAGCAATTGCTTAATTTCTGAAATTATATGCAAATATGTAGTTAAGATGGATAATAGTAAAAAGATATATCTAGAGGGAACTGCATGTAATTTGAAGGATAGCTACAGAAACCTTAACATGGGACCAGAGAAGGAACTAAATTGGAATAAGAGAACTATGTAAGAATAAAATAGAATTTGAAATAAAATGGTCAATAGTAGATAAAGTCAGAAAATATAAACCTAGTAAATCAAAAAGATGTAATCTATGCTTACTTTCATCATAGCACGTAGTGAATTCTAAAGAAGAAATTTTGAACAAAAAGTTTGATGTTATACAAAGCTGTCTACATAGAAATAAATTCCTATTATCACACCTAAGATCTGATTAAAATAACATGTATAAAAAAACAAGGAATATGTTGTGAGTGAAATGTAAGTGTAGTAAGAGAATTTTAAATTTAACACGAGGATTTTATGATGGTGCAATAAAGTAGTAGGTCGTTAACTTAACATATAGAATCTAAACTAAATATAACCTAAATAAGGGAAATAGATTTAAATTTAATAATAACCCCCGAGATATTTCAATAGCACACGAAAAATCAAATATTTTCTTTGACTTTACTGACATGTAGAAATTCAAGTGTAATATGAACAGACATCTTGCTGACCAACTCTCTAAATAGTATCCCTGCAAATCTGGTTACAAATAGTAGCCCCTCATAACTACGTGGTTCTGTGTCTTGTTATGAGCGAAAAAAAAAACAGTAAAAAAAAAAAAGACAATAACAAACCATTGCTAAATATTTGCTAAGTCATATACAAGAAACAACAAAACCATAATTTCATTCATAATGTCGTTTTCATTTGCTGTAAAGTGTAAAATTAAATTAGAAATCTTTGCCTCTCTAATTAGTATCACTGGAGACGTTTTTCATACAGAAATGGCATCATTGTAGACGCCGTGTCTCTTTGCAGGTGTACAAAAATAAACAGAAAACGATAGTCTTCAGACGTTGTCTATATTCACTCTGCATGTTTAGCAGTGAAAATGCTATTGCTAACTTTAGAGTGAGAAACCGTCAAATATGTTATTTCAAATGCAAGCATAGCAGACTGACGAAAATTACTATTTTTCACTTTAGTGTGACAAACCAATGACAGTCTCACATAGAGACACAAACATCTAAAGAGAAAGAAAGACATATATTATTTAATTGGAATCCATTATTGAGATGAGTATTATTTATGAATTTATTTTATTGCAAACTATTGGCGCAGTGAAGAGAGACGTTGAATCTCTATGGTTCCAGGTAAGAATTGTCTGAAGATAGTGGTTTAAATCAATCCGGTTAGAAGCTTACTTGGTCCAAAACGGGGTGAGACGACAACAACTATGGATGGCAGTAATTGCTGTTGGGAAATTAAGAGTTTCTATCCCATCGCGGTTACCACCTGACGAAGACCATCTACTCTCTCTCTCTTTCTCTTTGTCTCTCTCTAAAAACATTAACGAATTATTTCTTAATTTATTTATTGCGAACTATTATCCTCATCTTTCTTAGTTGTTGTTTCACAACGTTTCGCCCAACTATTTCTCTGGCCTTCATCAGGTGATAACCACGACAGGATAGGAACTCCAAATCTCCTAACTTCGGGGGCCATGGCGCAGTGGATAGTGACGTTGAATCTCTATGGTCCAGGTGAGAATTGTCTGAAGATAGTGGTTTCAATCCTACCCAAAGCCGGCCAGAGGCTTACTTGGCCAAAACATGGTGTGACGACAACAACTATGGATGGCAGTAATTGCTGAGAATGCAGTTAGGAGATTCGGAGTTTCTATCCCGTCGCGGTTACCACCTGACAAAGGCCAGAGGAATAGTTGGACGAAATGTTGTGAAACAACAACTAAGAAAGATGAGGATAATAGTCTACAATAAATAAATTAAGAAATAATTTTATTTCCATAACAACTCTGGCCTCCTTGAGTTGCGAGCAACACTCAAAACAAACACTCAAAATAAACACTCAAAACAAACAGGACTTCTATTCAGTCATAGCTGACAGAACGAGAACATGGTATCCTAATGGAGTAAAGAATGTGTTCTACTTGAAATTTCGTGCAAGTTCCGGAGTTTGACAAGATACACCTGAAGAAGGTCAGAGATTACATCGACCGAAACATTGTGAAAATAACACTCCGAATCAAAACAGCAGTTCCAAGAATCCAAATTATGCAAAAAGAGAGACTTTACAGTTTTCTGAGTCTATACCATTAAAAAAATCAATAGATTTCTTGTATTTTACCATTAAAACATTTTAATGTCATGAAATAGCAACCCATTTTCAGTTATCAAATACCAAAATATCAAACACTTTTCATAAACCCTCTTCATATACCGTCAAATTTTATCTTATGAATACCATTAATTTTTTCAATCCGCTCATAATTTTAGTCATTCTACCGGCAATTAACCTGCCTCATAAACCCTTACCTTTTGAGTGGCTCTTACCCTGCATAAATCGACACATTGTTTTGGTTTTGATTTATTAATTTTAATTCGTTATGATACACGTGGCATATCAAAAATTCTTTGTGTCAATTTTATTGCAATTCAGACTAATAGTTTTGGAGCCTATAATTGTAATAGTATTAAAATCCTTAACCTGTATGACACACTCAAGATTTCAAGATGCTGCATGCAAAATGTAATGCAATTTTATCAAGTAGCTTTGAAACTTATAAGTAATTAAGAGACAAAAAAAACAATGTCTAAATAGATGTGGATTGTCCACAAATCTCTCTCTCACAAATCTCTCTCTATTTTTTTTTCTACATGGGGGTCACTACTTATCAAGGCCCGGAGGCCACTCAGGGATAAGGGTTATTGCGTGTACAGTAATCAATGAGATAGTACTGTAGTAATCATTAGTATTGGAGATTTGATAGAGTGTCTTACTTAAGGGGGCGGTTTGTCAGGAATTTGTTTATGTTGGATTTGAAGACATCCAAGTTGTAGTCAGGTGGGAAACAAGCGAACGGAAAAGAGTTTCACAATCGTGCACTTCTGAGAAAGAAGCTCTGCTCATGGAATCTACGTTTGGGTTTAGGCACAGATATATATGTGTGTGTGTATATATATATATATATATATATATATATATATATATGAGAGAGAGAGATTTGTGGACAATCCACTATTTAGACATTGTTTTATATATATATATATATATATATATATATATATATATAGATATATTTTTTTATATATATATAATGTATGACCTTGTCATACTAAACTTCTCTGTAAATGTTTGGTTTACAGATTTGAAATTTGATATATAGGAGATTTGGACCTATGGAACAAATTCGATTTGGTTTTTAGTCGTCAAAATTGAAACTTGGCAGGCGTAAGTCAACTAAACGTGTTACTTCTATGCATGCGCAAATATACATTTAACTACGTTAATTTTTGAAGTTTTGATATGCATATAGACTTAACTCGCTGGAGAGCTACATGTTTTGGTTTCGAGTCTAGCTGATGGCACCCAAGTCATATTTTTCTTTTTAAAACTTTGGAAATCACTATTATATATCGGATACAATATAGAGTATTGGCTTGATAATAATGATTATGAAATATGCATAAATGAAAATATAATATTTTAGCGTATTTTTTTAACTGAGCCACGTCATTCTTTCTTTTTATGTACTTAAATCACTAACGTATAAAAATATAATTGATCAATTATATATTTATTTATATTTTTAGTGTTTTTGTTATATCTCTCCTTCTGAAATTATTTCCTGTATTGTATTTCTATACTTTCTAACATCTAATGATGTGATTCCAATTTAGGAAGTCTGTAATGAGACCATGATTGTTGTTATTCTTAGCTTTACTCTGACTCAAAGCGATCTTATTTCTGTGTTACTATAGAACCTGCCTTGAGCTTAGTTTGTTATTTTGTTTTGTGGCATACCAACCATTTACAGGTTATTTTAATGCCGAATCTAGTAATTTTGGTAAAAGTTCTTATGCTTCAAGATCTTTTATCTCCAAATATTTATGGTGTTTGGCTTAGTGGTTTTGTAAAGGAAAATTGTTGTTCTTATTTTTGATTTATCAGAGCAAGGAGAAAAGAAAAAAAATAGCAATAGCATTATTGTTTGGTGCATTTTAGGCCAGGAAGTCAGTATCCTCAGACAGCCTGATCTGGTAGTACCAGATGAATCCTGTGGTAAATGCATGCATTTGAATAACGAATAACCAAAGAAAACTCCATTAATGAATAGTGGAAGATATTAAGAACTTTTACAAAAGTAAAAACTCAGCTTTAAATAACCTAAAAAAAGGTTTGATATGGTGTCAAACAAAACCCCATAAAATTCTCATATTTCTAAAATGTGACATAATTTGCACGGAAACGCGTGTATTATAATACTAGAATGCATTTTATATCTGGAATAGTAAATCGATCCTAAAATGGTAAGTGTTCATTTAGATACGAAAGGTTGCAGGATCAAACCCTACCTGTCACTTAGCAGAACTAAGCAGGGCTTTAACTCAATACAACTCATTATATTGTCAGATATGGCATCTTGTTATTTGATCAGGGCATAAATCTGCCTTTTAAAAGGGGATCAGCTCAACCTGCTTCTCTTCGCCTCCCCCCTCCTATGCTGCACGCTTTTTGTTTCAAAGCCTAAATCCCTTACACACGGCAAAGGCCAAGCTAGTTCAGTTAAGCTTGTTCACTTGCAAAGACCAAGATGTCAATCCTGTTTCCAAAGTCTTTCGTGATGATCTCAATGAAAGGAAGGGCACGGCCTGTCAGATGTATGACAAGATGGAGGCTTAAATGTTATGAGTTCGCGTATGTGGTTGCTATAAACTGGATTGTAGGAAAGGAAATAAAAGAATCTCGGGATTTAAAAATTCTTGGCGTATAGAAAATGAATAAGAATTTTTGTACTCTTTTTTTGCGTGGCTTATTGAATTGAAGAAAAAAGCTTTTGAAAGAAAGAACGAGCCATGATTTAAAACTCCATTGAATATAGATAACACAGTCAAATGATAAGTATACAGAATAACTAATATTCAAGGACTCGTTACAAGAAACATGCATAATTTATATAAAACTAGTTAGAATAAAATTCTCAACCGAAACCAAGCAAGTTTTAACGTGTGCAAACGATTTACAATATTTTTTTTTACTATTTACGATGCCATATAAATTGTTTCTATATGGCAAAAGTTTTGCCATTTGTTTTTGTTTACAGGTTATTCGGTGTTAACTAATCTGTATTTTAATGTTTAAAAAGAATTACAGTTTGTTTCCAGATGTTCAAACACGTCGGGTTTGATAGAGAATTTTAATCTAATATGTTTGATATAAATTATGAACTGCTGTTTTTATTTTGTTAGATCATAAGCGTTAACTATTCTCTACTTTTAACTTAATGGTTAAATAAAACTTGAGATAGAGAATTAAGATTAAAAACTCATTGTAATCATAGATCGAGAAAATTAAAAAAAAAACAATTTTTAAGTAGGAGACTGAAAACGACAAACGAGGAAAAAGACGAACATAACAACAAAGCCATAACTAATATGCATGCGTCTATCTAGAAAATTAGATGAAAAATCTGATTTAAAAAATTGAATTAATCCTGTTATTTAGTAATAACAATTAACGGAAAATAATAATTTCATTCATTAAAACGACAAAGTGTTGAGTTCGCGCCTTATTTTTGTAACCAACAACTCAATTAATCAACTCAATTTCAAACTCAATAATAAAGTTAAGGAGGACGGACCGACGGACCAACGCAATTAAATAAATACAAGAAAAGAAAGGATTTTGTTGTTCTGAGAGACAGCGATTACCCTTTAAAATGTGCCTGTGAATTGAGTTTATAGTGAAGCAAATGTTGCGCAATTATCACCGGCACTTCTCCTGGTCCAGCATTGCTTAAGTCCAATGGCACAGAAAAATCCAAAATGATCATAAATAACGGAAGACTGGTATTATGTAGTTTTCCTTTCTAAGCTTGGAAAGTATACCCTACTATTTCACTGATAAGTATATGCAAGGAGAGATAGATGTATACTTTTCCAAGTCAATTACAACACAGACGAAACTGTAGTCCTGCATGCCACAGTCTGTGATAATAAGCACGACACCACTGCTGTCTTCTTTTAGGGTTTACTTGTAATCTTTATTCTAATCTTAAATATTTAAAATTTTGGTACTCATGCAGCTATTAATCCAGACGTAACTCAGCGTTCGCTCAACTTTCTCCGGAACATGACGTCACCAGCGGGATAGTGCCGAGCGTTAACGATGAAATAATAACAACGCCACATAAAAGAAAAAAGTAAAATTTTAAATATAGTAACATCAACAGAAAAAAAAACTACCGTAATTTTTATTGTGTGAAGAAAAGGTGCCTTTTTTGTCTCAAATAATTTTGAAACAAATTTTTCTTTTTTTTTTTTTTGAAAGGCATTTTTTACGACCTGTCTCAGCGTAGTATAAACACCCCCAACTTCCGCATGTTAAGAACAGCTTTCTGAATAACCCTCCTCTACCCCGAAAGCCGTTCTTAACATGGGAAGGTTGAGGGTGCTTATGCTACGTTGAAAATTTCAGCGCGGCATTGTAATTGGCTCAGCTCTGTTACGTTAGACAGCAGCAGAACTTGAGCTGTTGACGTCATGTTCCGGGGAAAGCCAAGCAAACGCTGAATTACGTCTGGATCAATATCTGCACGTGTACGAAAACTTTTTCGTTTCTTATAGGTAGATAGATTAAAGAGATGAGCTGTGTAGATAAGTTACCTGTATAACGCCTTAGAATAAAGTCTATACTACATTTATAAGTATTTGATCAAACATTGTTATTTGTTTAGGTGTTTGTGTGTGTGTGGGGGGGGAGTAAATGGAACGAAAATGGAAGTCCAAGATCTGAAACTCCTGAGCGCATATGCGATTAGATGGTGCTCTTATTTACATGCTCTGAACTATTTATCTTTGTTGCGGTTATGTTTACAACATTTTAGGCATTGCCCTTTTAAGCTTTCTTTGGGAATCCTTTGTTGTAGTTAGTTTCAGTTCGAACTTTCTAGAAGGCTACCGCTTATTGAATTCATTGGAATAAGGCTAAACTACCTGAATGGATTATAGAAAGGGTTTAATCCCAAATTGCTGGAAGGTTATTAATGAAAATGAGAAGAAAAAAAACAAACAAACAAAAAGAAACACCGTAAGAATCTCAGAGGTATTTTCAAATGTGTCAAAATATGGCGTGAAAATTGATAATTCTTTTTAGGTGGTGAGATATGAGACACGATTGTGTCTATTCAATTAAAAAATAACCTTTTGTCAAAACAAAACAATTAACAGTTCAAACATCCAGCAACCAAAATGATAACATAATTCAAAATGGGTAAATGAAACTCTTGAAAGTATAAAAATAAATAGTACATAATTTGTGTTTGCCACTGAGCAGTTGTCTGTTTTACCTGTCTGTTGGCAACGTCAGATAACTACTGAACAAAACTATGACCATTTTAAGAATTTCTCTTTGCATAAGAAAATAGACAAATAATTTTGCAAGTCGTTTGGTTGGATTTTACTGTTCTATGGGGTAAACACCTTTTCATGTTTATTTGATACTAAAACATGATATTGTGAACGATTGTGTATATAATTTATTGAACACTAGTTGCTATGCTTGAAGAAATGTGCGTTTATGCCTATCCTAACGATATTAGTGCGTAACTGAACACAATAAATAGAAACTGAACTCATTATAGCTGATATCATTATACCATATATTCTCAGAAGACATTCAGAACTGGATTAGAATTAAGGAATTTTTAAAAATAAATCACAATGCAGGACAGTTTTTTTTTTTTTTTAATTTGACATATATTTGAAAAAATAAGTATGAAATGTATGCATATTATTTGAAAATGCACGTTGGGTATTACTGTAAGTGGAGACGAAATATATCATGTTAACCTATACCAGCAATTCTTCATGATATTGCTTCTGTGTTTGCTACTAGAGAATCTTTAGGAACCGGTGGACCAAAGTTAACGTTTAAAGGCTAAAAATGTATATAAACAATTGCATGTATGTTTTAAATTAATGTAGTAAAACAAACACATCCTTCCAATCTGTAAATTTAGAACATTATTCTCTTTAACTGAGATAGGATGTTAATTATTTAGGCAAAACTATATACTCTTAAGCTGCATTAAACAGTTTCTTTAGTATTCGATCACTCAGAGCGTAATAGTAAGATCAAATAATCCTCCACATAAAACTATAGACAGAATTCCTACAACAGTACACACATTTCTTGCAACGAGTGTGAACAATTCAGTAATTGCTAAGATATATTTAATGAAAGCACTAAGATGGCGATAAGAAGGAGGATATAATGCACTCATAGAGGCAACCAGGATTAGACTAATTAACAACAAATTATAATCTTGAGTCTTTGAAAGTAATAAAACGAAATACACGAAAAAAAATACTTTCAAAGAATAAAAATAAGAAAGAATAAAGCAAGAGTGACTCCCCAGATAATAACAGACTTGTTTGCTATTTATTCTTCTAACAGAAAACTTGAAGAAATGCCAGGCAAAAAAGAAAAAAAGAAAGAAAAAAACCTTTTGGCAGGGTGGAGAATCACTAGGTCCCAGAAGACTGAAAAGAGATGTAAAACGGTCAAATAGACGCGTAGAAGGAATAGTTTCTTGTAAAACATTTAAAAAATAAATAGTGCAAATACTCTACTCATCCTATAAATACAAATACAAGCAGAAACCGTTTAAAACAAAAAAGACAGAAAAACCAACATGCCCACTAAAGAAAACAAAAGAGCATGGAATAATAAAAAATATTCAAATTTGGCGTTATGAACAAAGAGAAAGTTAAGAGTAAAAATAATTTTTTGCTATATGAGAAAATGTTATTACATATACTTTTGTTGAGTACTAAGAACTTTTTATGGAGATAAAATCAAAGACTTTTTTAAAACGATGCGGTAACATCATATCCCCTAGAGTTACTGTAGTATATAAGTCAATCTTGCATGTATTTATCTCTACATAATAAAATGAAGTTAATTTTTCTCATGTCATTTTGGCTACTATATATATTATAGGCTGCAAACCAATCGTTCCATATGCTAATCTGTGTGCTTAACGACTTAAAGTAGTACTTACAAATGCATGTTTGCAAATATTTTAAGATTCCGTAACCTTATAAACATAATTACATTAATTCCGATCTAGCTGCTTCTTCCAAATATGTCTTCTAGAAAGAAAATGGCAGACACTTTTACTCTCCTACAGTTATATACGTCCACCTCACTCACATTCACTGGAATATACGAGCAAAAACACCTATTATTTAATTTTTAAACTCTGACAATTGCCTACATACATATAACGCCCCCTCTAATTCAGTTATATTTTACCGAGTGTCTAGATTGTATATGAGGAATAGCAGATTATCATATTGATTGCATTTCATCAGTTCTGTCTAACTATTCAAAAGACATTTATTCAATTTTCAGAACATTAACGAATAGTTCACATATTAATCACAATGGTGTCTTATTCTGGTGCCCCAAGTCATCGCAAGTAACTTTCTTTGCTTCATCAACGTTATAACATCTGGGTTTTTTTTTTTGTAATTATTATTGAGTAAAAAAAAAACAAAAATATAATCCGTGAATAACTTTTAATAGTAGTAAGACAAACCAAAAAATTGCTGAAGTTTTAACACCTTTTTTTTTTCTAATTAATATCTTTGTGGTATAAAATGCTACCAAAAGCAAAATAAGTTGCTCTTCTGTAATTACTTTAAAAAAATTAGTACAAACCTGTTTGTGTGCTGTCTGTAGTTTTCCGTGCAGACAAAAAATAAATGGCCGCTATTTCTTTTTATATGCTTGCGATGTTGTCACCTAAAATACTCATGAGATGCTTCCCGGTGGATATAAAAAGCCTGATTTTTCCGAGACTGGTTCGTTTTTGGATTTAGATGTCAGAATAGCAATTGTTGTCAGCAGTGCATCGTGTTCTAGTACTGAATTTTGACAGTGGAGCATCGAGATTTGAAGTAGCGAGTTTTTGGCAGCACTGTATTTGATTGTTTTAATCATAATCTTTATAGTATATTTCAATGTTGTAGCTCATATTAATTTATAAAAACAATCCAAACAATCGTTTATTAAATTTTAAGCCCTACTTTTCTTTTTTGATTAACATCATAATACCATATTTTAATGTTGTGATCGGTATTAAATGCCGCTCAATTTTAACACGTATGTGATCAGTATGTCACATCACTTTTAAGAATAAACATGTCCATCACTTAATCAATATCTTTGCCAAATTTTTACTATAACACCCATCGGAGTTAGAGGGGGATAAGATGAAGTGCCCAAACTATTCAGCATACAACCATACAATACTCACAGGATTATAGAAATTATTGAGTGGGAGGGGGAGAAGTGATTTTGCTTTTTCAATTTAGCTTTTTTTTATCTGCTTTAAAAATAATTTAAAACATTTAAAGGAATAGGGTGGGTGGGGTTTAATAGGTCGATTTTTGTTTTTAGAATTTTGAAGGAAAAAGAAAACTTTATATTGATACGTATGAAATTATTTTTTTAAGCAAATGAGAAGCATTTATGAGTTGTTTTCTAAAATAGTATCACATTGTGCCAAACTATGGTATGAGAATTGATAAAATTCTTTCGGTGGTGAGATATGAGACACGATTGTGTCTATTTAATTAAAAAATAACCTTTTGTCAAAACAAAAGAATAAACAGTTCAAACATGTAATTGGAGAGCTTTAAATTCATAACTACCACCACTATAAGACTTTAACAGGAAAAATACAGAAAATCCGCATAAAATAATAATCAAGCAAAATATGAAGTAGCTTACGATTGTCATAAATACAACTTGTCACAAGCAACGTGTATTTTCACCTAAAGAGCATTTCATATCCTCAGAAAATAGCGCATACATGTCATAAACACAAGCTCATTAGCACAAATCTATTCAAATTCGTTACTATTCTTGCCAACAAGTGGCCAGATCAGTATCGACCCCAGTAAAAATCTACAAAGTAATTGATTTTTTTTATAACTCTGTTAGTAATGTATCAATCTCTATTTGTTTTCTAAAACAAACTTCATAAAAAATTCAATACTTTTCGAAGCTTGTAAACCAAAAAAGGAAAGCATTGGAAGAATTTTGCGTTGGGAGAAAATAAAATAAATCTGTGAGTTGAACCATTATGCTCTACCCCACCCTAGAAATGGAGAAGAGAACTTTCTGTTTTTCTTATGCAGTGAAAAAAAAAACCCTTACAATTTTTAGGTTGGAATTAGTCGGTTGTTTTTGTTTTACGGCATATCATCATTTTTGGGTTATTTAATGCCAAATCCAATTATTTTGGAAAAAGCTTTTTTGAATCACCTTCTTATATCTTCAAATATTTATTCATGGAGCTTGTTTTGGTTATTTTGTTTTATGGCATATCAACCCTTTTTAGGTAATTTAATGTTGAACGCAATAGTTTTAGAAAAAAGCTTTTATGCTTAAAGTTCTTTATATCTTCAAAGATTTATTCATAGTATTTGGTTTGATTGTTTGTAGAAGAAAATTGTTTTTGTTTTTGAGCTTGCAGAACATGATTGAGTTTTGCAAAGGGCTTTAGACAGTCTGATCTGGTAGAACTAGATTCTAGTGTTGTGCCGATGAATCGGAATCGGAATCGGGAATCGGTTAAATCGGTAATTTTCGGGGAATCGGAATCGGCATCGGAATCGGAAAAATTTGTGTATAATTTCCGATTCCAAAATCGATTCTTTAAATATTTTTCAAAAGTTAATTTTCAATTGCTTGTACCGATTATAAATATTTATTTCTTTTAAACTATTAGTAAAACTAAACTCTATAGATCTACGTACTCGTTATAGAATGAAGTTCTCATAACAAAATCACGTAATTTCATTAAATAGTTTTTGTTTAACGCTCCCTTGACTAATTATCGCAGTTTTTTAGGAAGATTCCGAATTTCCCAAATAGTTTTTCCGGCATAAAATAAAAACTATTTGATGAAATTACGTGATTTTTTTTATGAGAACTTCATTCCATAACGAGTACGTAGAATATATATATATTTTTATTTTTCGTTTTTTAACATAGTGTAAACTGCACAAGCACCCTTTTTTAATACGTGAAGACAGTTTAGAGCTTCATCCTAGATCTAAAAATAATTTGGTTTTTAGTGGGTTTACAAATATCGTCCAAAAGTAGAATTTCAATGAGGGGGGACTTTTAAATGTAAATATAATTTATTTTTCATTCTGAAAAATTTCTAAATGTTTTCTCTTTATCTATTTTATCCAGACTTTGATAAATTGATTGTGAGATATTCATGTATATTTTTAACTTTTCCGAAACCCCGAGAAAAATGCGACGGTGTCAGACAATGTGTCTCCAGGAAAATAAAATAAAACTCTATTCGTTTGAAATCTTTTCATATTAAACTCCTTAAGAAATTTGGCAAGTGGGTGTGAAAAAGTATTGTTGTCGAAACCAACGGCATCGAAGGTGTTAATTACCCCATAATACTTTCAACTCAACTTTTGAGTGAGATTGGCGGGCTTCAGCGAGGCCTCCGTGATATATATATATATATATATATATATATATATATATATATATATATATATATATATATATATATATATATATATATCACGGAGGCCTTGGCTTCAGGCGGCATTGGCGCCGTCGTAGCAATCCTTAAGTATAAACATAAACAATACCGGCAGAATCAAAGAAAATCACACTGGAAGCATATTTCAAATTAAATCAAAGGCCAAGCCTTTTCACAATTTTACCCATTCCTTGTTGGTCCCCCCGATTTATCGGAGAGGGACTATAGTTTTCAGTGGCGTTCGCCCGTTCGTTCGTCCGTTCGTCCGGATGATTCCCGGATAACCGTCCATTACTTTTTTCTGAAATTTTGCCACAAGTTTAGCCTCCAATACGTAGATGTGCACAACATCGAGTTTTTTTTAAAGAAAACTCTCGTTGCTCCCCCAGGGGCTGAAAAGGGGTCAAAAATGCCCAAAATGGCAAAAATGACACTTTTGGCCCCATAACTTTTTTCCCGTCCATTAGATTTTACTTAAACTTGTCCAAAATGTGAAGGCAATTGTTGCAAATGTAAATTCAGTATCGCTGACCCTGGCAAAACTCCGGGAACTTTTAGGGCTAAAAACCACCCCTTTTTTAGGCTCTTTTTTTCATATTTGTCTAAAATGTGATTATGTATCTCTATTTAGTGTTTTTTATGGTGCTGAACTCAAATTTACATGTCTTAAGGCCTGAAACATAGCCGTTTGTCCATTTTTACAAGTAATCAGCTCCCCCATGGGGGCAAAAGAGGTAAAAAAAATACCTCAAAATGACTCTAAATAGACAAAATTGACATATTTTTCAGAATAACTTTTCATCCATTCATTAGATTTTTCTGAAACTTGGCAAAACCATGGGCATACCTGATATACACCTGATGGAAGTATCACTGACCCTGGGAAAAATCAGAGTCACAAGCCCTGGAGGTTTTAGGGCTAATATTGGGTGTGGAGCAAAAGTTGAACTTAGTCATTTTTCTGAAAACTTGAAAAATTTTTTTTCACTCAAAATTGTTTTTTTATCAGTTATGTATCACTTTTTTATCACTTTATTCGATCCCCCCTCCTCACATAGAGGGGGACCATGCATGCACGGCTTGTTATATTTGTCAATACCGATTGCCGAGTGAGGGAGCAGCAAACATACCGACAAAACCCAACACTTTTATATTCTACTTTTCATTTAATTAGCAATAATGTTTGATATTATTTTTCTGGGCAAAATATTTCTTTAATTTTAGACAATTCTTTCGCTACTTTGAAAATAAACTGCATTCTTCTAAAGGTTACGAGCGAATTTTCGCAAAGTTTCAATTTTTGTTTTGTTTATTTTACGCATATAAAATAAGTTTAGATCTTCTTTAGTTTTACTAATAGTTTAAAAGAAAGAAATATTTATAATCGGTACAAACAATTGAAAATGAACTTTTTAAAAATATTAAAAGAATCGATTTGGGAATCGAAAATTAGGCACAAATTTTTCCGATTCCAATACCGATTCCAATACCCCCAAAATTACCGATTTATCCGATTCCCGATTCCGATTAATCGACACAACACTAATATAAAACGATTAGGAATTTAAAATAGACGGTCAGTTTCACAAATAAATATAACGTAACATGAGCTGTAGTGTGTTACCAATTTTAAATTATGTGCGCTTATTGGGGATAGGGTGTCTACTTTTTAAGCGATTACACATGGTTTTACAACGTTGCAAACCGAACTTAATTTAGTGGGAAACACTTTAGTTAATATCCATAAAGAATTAGGATGGCCAGAAATGATGATCATTTTACGTTAAATTTATATTCGAAACTGATCTTACACTCTAAATTCTAAATGATCGATTTTCTTTCCGCCAATTAAAAAAATGGTCTAACACGTAATCTATAAAAGTAATATTTCATTTTGGAATAGGGATTTAGCTGCGAGAGAAAGCACAGAAAGCTCACGCAATCTCACGTTAAAAAAGGTTTTCATAATAGTAATATTATTATTTAGAAATTCGTTCGTAACAATGAGATGTGGCTTTGCTAAGTGGCGTTGTTAAATATATTGTTCTTACATCGTTTTCTTATTTTGCCTACCAATCTTCGAATATTTTCCACTATTGATGTAAGTAGCATGTTATACAGTGAATACGAACTGGTACAATATAGCTTTGTTTTAAAATCAAAATAAATGTTTTGTTGTGTTACAATTTTTAATCAATTACAAGGCAAACATTTGAGATAAAATATACGCGGACATTAACCAGGGGTTTATGTAATAATTTGAAAATTTACGAAAAAACAAACAAAAAAAAATCTCTAATTAAATATGTATAAATTTTACAAGAATCGGAATCGGAATCGGGAATCGGATCGGAATCGGAAATTTTGAACGGAATCGGAATCGGGAAAAATTTTGGCATCGTCCCATCACTACTAGATTCCCTAACAGATATTACCATTCTGGACTAAAATCAATCTGGGAACAATGGTAACTAAGGAGCCACTCCACATTCTCCACAGCCCCTAAATGGATGTATTTTAATGGCATACCCATGTGGGGAGTGGGTCGGAGTCATGGATATACTCTATGTAGAATTAGCATGGGCTAATTGTTTCAGCATTTCACTAACACAACAGAAATGAAACTATAAAACGATTACATGGGTAAGAATAGCTTTTTTTCTTCTTCTTGCATATCTCAAAGTCCCAGAGAACTGCTTTTTACACCATGGGTTTTTATTTTAACAAGGGAGTCACTCGAGGATAAGGGTTAATAAGTGTACGGTGATCACTGGGACAATCGTTAGTAGTGGAAATTGGGCATAATTTGATTATTTAAGGGAACAGCTCAGCAAGAATTTGTTTATATTGAACTTGAACTATTGTAGTCAGCTAGAAAGCAGGCTAGTGGAACAAAGTTCCACAGGCATGAAGAAGAATTTGCATTTAAATTTAAGAACATGTAGAGAGTGGAGGAAATTCTTGATAGTGGTTTAAGCGAGACGAGCGTTTTGTAAAGGTTTGGCAAGGAGGGACCATAGATTGAAGCTCAGATGAGCTTTACATGTTCGTACCGGATCGTTCAAGATTAGGCATGGAATTTCTTGAGTTAATCACTTTTCCTGTGCAATGCTGGGATATAGGTCAGCTAGTGTATAAATAAGATATTAAATGCAAAATTATACTATTCTATGATGTAATAACAATTTCAGAACAAAACTTTTACACATGTTTCCAGAGGATTCGGAAATAAACATCACCTTTGGTGCTTACTTTAACATACTTGTAGAGGGATAGGGATATATATATATATATATATATATATATATATATATATATATATATATATATATATATATATAGTTTTTGTTGTTGATTTTTTAAAACAATATTAAGGTTAACGGCTCCGCCTCGAAGATCCGGTGTTTTTTTTAGTAAGTCGCCCATTTTTTATTTGGGCGTATATTTTATTTATTATTTTTTAAAAACAGTAATCTATGGACACGCATGTTTCGGAGCCCTACTCCTCTTCAGCATAGCTTGACTGTTGTTAGGAATATATTATATATATATATATATATATATATATATATATATTGTAGCAGAAACAAATAGAACCCTTTTCTTGTGCGTCAGTGCCTCCCATGACTGTGCGATATGGCACATACTGACCAATCAGAGGCATAGCACAGGGATCTTCCTTACCCCCTTTTTTCCAGCGAGACGTCAAAGAGAGCGGACCTGTTTCCTCTCTCTCTCTCTCTCTCTCTCTGCCTACATCGGCATTGACGGTCCCCACTTGGGAATAACTACCGGGCAAAGACAGACGAGTTCTATCCTAGCTATATCTAAATGGCATCTTGCCTTACTTCAATAAACCTTTTCCTTGCAAGTTTTACGAAGTCGTTTGTTCGTTTATTCAGTAGCTTGTGTTGAAATATTTATTTTATTAGGGAGTGCCCGAAAAGCATTAACTCCACTCCCTAAAATGGTGACCCGACGTGTACACACGTTTACTGAATGGCGAGCTGGACTTCTACCACGTCTAAGCAAGGAAAGGGACGGCGAGCAGAAATTCCTGAAATACTTTCCTCAAGAAAAGTAATACTACGGATAAACTTCACACCTCTGAGAAGGATATATATATATATATATATATATATATATATATATATATATATATATATATATATAAAATTCCTCACGGGAACATTTTTTTTTCTTCGTCACCGTATAAAAAAAAAAAAAAAATGAAAAAAGAAGACATTATTTCCTGCACCAGACTCTTTTGGCTCGCGTGGTGGATTCCTAGGAAAAAAAAAAAACGCGAGAGACACGGATAGCAGTTCGTCGTAAATGACTTGAAAACCAAAGTGACTAAAAGTTTTTCTTTCACCCTCCTCCCGGGGAAAACGACACTAGAACGCACACACATGCGAACAGGAGACAAGTAATTCGAGGGACAGTTAATTCCACGAAACAAAAAAGAGAACTTTTACTAAGAAAAAAAAAAAAAAAAAAAAAAAAAAACTTGCTATCACGTATCGGCCAAAACGTAAGTACCCGTTTAAAGAATTCATTTACCTCCAGGTTATAGGTTATACACACATAAAAAAAAAAGAAATCGCTCTCTCTCTCTATATATATATATACTCACCCCCCCCCCCAAAAAAAAAAAACACCCACACACACATATTGTCCATTTTGTTTTTACCACTGCTCTTTTGAACCATTTTTCTAGTTTATTTTCTGGTAAAACTTTTTCTTCTCTCTCTTTTTAGCCTGTTAAATATTTTTTTTTATTTTTGCCTCTGTTTAAATATTTCCCCTTTTTTCCCCCACGTGGTCATATCTATATTTTGGATAGTTAATTTTTTTTGTCTGTTGTCGTTTTCTTTATATATACGAGTATATAAAATAGTTACCGCGAGCCTTCGCAATGATGTCACAACCTAACGACATCGTAGACATGGCTATTTTAAAAGCCATTGAGAGACTCACTCACGAGGTAAAAAAATTTAGCAAGCTGAAGCCGCAGTTGCGCAGGCACCGCCTGCAGACTATACAGGCCACTACCGTCGCCACCGCCGCCACTCAAACAAGCCAAAACTGTGCTTTTATCACAGTCGTTTTGGGATGGAAGCGCGGAAATGTAAAAACCCCTGTTCATACATGAACCAGGGAAACTAAGGTCTGGGGAGCTGAGCACGGCAGGCTCTCCACGGGATATTCACAACAACCGTGCCTATTTCGTTATGGACTCTCGATCCTAAGCACATTGTTTGGTAGATACAGGGGCAGCTTGTAGTATTTGGCCACTTAAACTTCTCACAGAGAAGCCTCCAGTGTCGTCCATCACACTGCAAGCGGTAAATCATTCTCCCATTCCCACGTACGGTCAAATTTCTCGTTCTCTGGACTTGGAATTACGGAGAGACTTTACGTGGGTCTTCACTATAGCAAATTTACCCTACCCCATACTAGGTACGGACTTCCTGCACCACTTCAACCTGATAGTGGATATGCGCAGACGCCGGCTGATAGATGCAAATACAGAACTTTCTGTCCCTGGTGTAAAAACAAACACCCCCTCTATCAGCCCAGTATTCTTCATTGCCGCTTGAGATAGCCCGTATCAGAGTGCCTTAGACTCCTACCCGAAGTTAACCAACTTAAATTCTGTGGTGAGCAAACCCACGCACGCCACAAAACACCACATTGAGACCACAGGTGCTCCTGTTTTCTCACGCCCTTGCCGCCTCCCTGCTGATAAACTTAAGGCAGCAAAGGCAGAATTTAACCATATGCTGCAGCTAGGAATAATACGCCCCTCGTCCAGTCCATGGGCTTCCCCTTTGCATATAATCCCAAAACGAGATGGAGATTGGCATCCGACTGGGGACTACCGACGACTCAATGCCATGACGGTACCTGATCCTTACCCAATCCCACATATACAAGATTTTGCTTCCTCTCTGCATGGTTGTAAGACCTTCTCCAAACTAGACCTAGTTAAGACTTACCATCAGATTCCAGTGAATCCGACCGACATACCTAAGACTGTGGTAACAACTCCATTTGGAGCGTTTGAATTCTTAACTATGCCCTTTGGTTTACGAAACGCGGCTAGCACATTTCAGCATTTCATGGACGAAGTAGTGCGCGACTTGGACTTCGTCTATAACTATATAGACGACATCCTCGTGGCAAGTGCCTCACCTGAGGAACGTGTCACTCACCTCCGTCTACTATTCGAACGGTTTCAGCAATACCAGGTGAGGATTAACCCTGGTAAATACCCCATTACTCTCTTGAGATGATGGGATGTCTCCCCGCGGCTTCGGCTGCAGGGAGACAGGGTAGTACCAGTCAAGGATTCGTCACTTGACACTCAGCCCAAAAGGTGAGGGGCCGGGAACCGGCCCAGCACCTGTTGGACTGAGGTACACCGCCTGGGTAATACCTAGGAGGTCCACCCTCCCAGGCCTTGCCACCGGGCTTTCCGGTGGGGCAAGTTTATTGCTTGCTGCCTGAGGCGCCCCGACCGGGGAATGCCGACGGGGTTACTCAGGCAATTTTTAAAATTGCAGGAGTGCCCCTCCTTTAGGGGAGCCTGCGGGTATCCCACTTTCCAGGCCTTGTGCCAAATAATGCTGATGTGGGCAGCATTTAAATAAAAACCCTGGTAAATGCGTTTTCAGTGCTTCGTCACTAGTTTTCCTGGGCCACATTATCAGCCCAGACGGTATATCTCCGTAACCGGAAAAGGTGAAGGCTCTGCAAAACCTTCAACCACCCACTTCACTTCGCCAACTACGGCACTTCCTCGGTCTGTTGAACTACTACAGACGCTTTATCCCACACTGTGCGAATCTTCTAGCTCCTCTTTCCGACCTGTTACGTAACAGGAAGAAGAAAAATGAGCAGATCTCACTTAATGAGGCCCAGCTAAAAGCTTTCAATGACGTGAAAACAAAACTAGCGACAACATCTCTACTTGCACATCCTGTACCCGATGCCCAGTTTTCACTGGTCGTTGACGCATCAGGCACAGCTGTAGGTGCAGTATTGCAACAGCAGAACCAACAGCAGTTACAACCTCTTGCATACTTTTCGAGACAGCTGAAACTGGCAGAACAACGTTACAGCACGTTTGGCCGTGAACTCCTGGCAATGTACCTTGCACTGAAACATTTCCAACATTTACTCGAGGGCCGTCAATTTGTGATCTGCTCTGATCACTATCCGCTTACATACGCACTTCGTTCTAAGCCAGACAAATATTCTTCCCGTGAAACACGCCACTTGGATTTTGTTTCGCAATTTACCAGCAATAAAAAAAATAACGTGAATAAATTGACATTTTTATTTAATTTTTTTTTGCTATCCGTTCTGCTACCTTTTTCTCTGTTGGCTTTCAGCCTAAGCAGGGGGTTATGTAGCTGAAAAAATAGAACTCTTTTCTTGTGCGTCAGTGCCTCCCCTGACTGTGCGATATGGCACATACTGACCAATCAGAGGCATAGCGCAGGGATATTCCTTACCTCCTTAAGGAACTATAACTGCTTCCGTCTCAGACAAGAAAAACTCTCCCTTTTTTCCAGCGAGACGTCAAAGAGAGCGGACCTGTTTCCTCACTCTCTCTCTCTCTCTCTCTCTCTCTGTGCCTACATCGGTATCAACGGTCCCCACTTGGGAATAACTACCGGGCAATGGCAGACGAGTTCTATCCCAGCTATATCTAAATGGCATCTTGCCTTACTTCAATAAACCTTTTCCTTGCAAGTTTTACGAAGTCGTTTGTTCGTTTATTCAGTAGCTTGTGTTGAAATATTTATTTTATTAGGGAGTGCCCGAAAAGCATCAACTCCACTCCCTAAAATATATATTGTAATGCTCTAAACCAGACATGAATTCACCAGAAAGTAAAAAAACAACAGCAAAGAAAAAACAAAAACAAAAAAAAAACACATCCATGTAATATGGATGATCCAAGATTTAGAACTGTATACATTTGTTTTTATATTATTTCCTATTTATGTATGAAGATACGCAGCAGGTATATCAAACCAGGTTTCTGATTACAGGAGGGATATATATATATATATATATATATATATATATATATATTGTAATGCTCTACACAAGGCACGAAAAGGGAGACTTAAGCACTCACAACAAAACTCATATTTTGCCATACGCGTGTCAACATGTTAAGAAGTGTTAAGACGAGCACCAAAACTAAGATAAAAATTTTGAATTAAATAAATCTGTTTCTGAACCAAACTATGTTTGTGATTAATTTGCATGCAGCCTATCATTATTGTCTAATTCACAAAAAACTTGTGATATAAATAAAAGCAAAGAATTCGTAGATTTATCATTACGTTTCCATTTCTTTTTTTTATTTTTAACATAATCTAAGTTCAAAATTCATAACACCCGAAGCTCATATTGTCTGAGTCGCCTCCAGGTAATGCAACTTTCAATACAGTAAGGGAGAAGGTAGAGAGAAAAGTGAATAATACTCCTTGGCCACCATTTTGGTTTGACCAAAAGATGACTTTCATCAACATTCAGTTGGAGTTAACTGACGATATTTTGTAAAACGGCAGAAAGAGACGGATATAGAAAGGAAGAAACCAATTCCTTTTGAGAGAAAGCAGAAATTATTATATAAAAATATTATTTGTCTCATTCAAGAATTGTTTAGCTGAATTAATTTAGAGATAGAGGCTCTATTTATATTGTTTTCTTTATTGGATGTTATATTTTAAGTGCTAGTGAATTAAAAAAGAACATTTACTGAGATGCATTCCCATATACTAGCAAATATATGCATCTTCTGGATATAAGTATTTAATAGTTCGATGTGTGTAGAGGAAAATATTTCGGTACACATGCATCTGTTATCGCGATAAAGCCAAAGTTTCAGGAAAGTTTGTGAGCGGATAACGGAAAGAATCAGGATATGACGAAACGCTTAGGCATTCACATTCAAATAAACAGACGATAAAATAATCCAATCAATTTCTTAGCAAAGTTACAGGAATATTATTAGATAAGCATTCTATCGACAACAATTTCAAACAACATCAATTTATCACAGCTAAGCGACAAACTACAATCTGTGGAAAAGGTGATACAATTCTGAAAAAAAAAAAAACTGTATGGAAAAATTGAGGGTTGCCGAACTTGCGAGCATCCTTGCATACTGAATATTTCTGGTGAATGTAGGCCCTCCTCATGCTGTTCTATGATTAATCCTATTTTCAATTCAACAGGCAGTGTTAAAAGTTAATATGTTTTGCTTTTGAAAATAAGAAATCATATAATGACAATAACATAGTAAATTTATTTTAATATTATCATAAAAAATAGTTCTAAAATTTTGTAACAGGACTGTATACATTGTAGCAGAGGTGCCAATCGACCTTACAACTAATAAAGTAGACACAAAGCATCGGTATGGGTAGCTGGATGTCAGTGAGTGCAGGTACATTTAGACAGACATTAACGGGTGCTGAAGCTGCAGTAGTGAACTGAAGATGCTGCATGAGTGAGCTAGAGACGCAAGCAGAGTAAGCCAGAGTTACTGGAAACCTGTGTGGCAGACTGTAAGGGGAAGTTACAGGAAGTAGTCAGCAGTGGAGAGTAGAATAGTTATCGTACACAGGTAATTTGCGATTTGCATAATTTTGCTGCCTCTGGTTTCCACAGCAACTAGGTCTGCTGACTTGACTCTCATCAAGTCTAGATGAGAGCGCTCCTAGCTAGTTTTATGGAGAGCCATTTATGATGCAGGCTCTATGACCAGTGATGGTGTCGCTAAACAAGAAGTGGCTATAATTAAATTCACACCGTATACACCGTATTACTTACAGTGAAAAGTGTCTTTGGTGTTTATTAAATGTATTTTAATTTAGGTCTGAAATAATAGTTCTTTGTTTTTTGTTTAGTTTGTGAAAGATGAAATTTCTATGGTTTCTCTTTGATGTTTGAAAACGGTTTTTTGCTATTTTTAGCACACGTGTTCGTGACGTATTTTCGGGAGTGTCAGATTCTGTATTTGTCTCTGTTGACTAGCGTGTTTTCTTTACAAACTGGGAAGAGTGATTTCCAACCATGGCTCTCTCTCTCTCTCACACACACACACACACATGTATAAACACTTTTCTATTTTCGATTTCTTCAATTTAAAGAATGGAAGAAAACATTACAATGAGGAGGAAAAATTGTAACAAAGCCTCATTCATATATGGTTTGGGTTATAGAAAAGGCACAAAACAGAAATTCCGGTTATACAATTCTATCATACAGAATTTTTAAAGAATTAGTTTACTTATCGATTGAAATCCTAATATGCAAGATATACTATTATATATGATACTTTTCAAAAACAAAGAAAAATGAAAACAAAACATGAAGTCTTAAGATTATGTGAATACAAAAATTAGTTTATTAGATAAACATATCAAATGCCTTACTAATAGTCTTATCTGTGTAGAAACAAAGATACACAATCAGCTATGAAACTTGTTCGCTTCAATCTTTGATTTCTTCTCTTAAAATCCTTTTCGTAATTTTACATTTTAATCTTCTTTCAGATTTCCTGGGGGGGGGGGAACAATCAAATTTCAATTCTTATATCGATCTTTTTTATTTTTAAATCGAGTTATGGAATGTTCGCCAGTTTTGTGTAGCTGAAGTCAGCTTCTCCTCGGAAATAGCTGATTCGGAAACTTCAACTGACAGCAGTAATTTAAGCTATGAAAGGACTAGAACATAATTTCCTCATCCATAATTCACTTCTATTGACTCGGCCAACCAACTTCAACTTATATATATGCGAACCCCAATGTATGCATACTATATTTCCTTTCCATACGCACGCACGCACGCACACACATGTATAATTCAGGGTAGTGTTTTCTGTGATAGAAGCGTTGATTGAATTTGAAATACGTTTGAAAGCCGAATTTGTTTATTTTCATAATATTTCGTTTTAATTCGGCTTTCATACGTATTTCAATTTAAAATAAATGTTTAAGGTAAATTAGATTAAATATAACTATTTACATAGACTCCGTGAATTCGGCGTAAACAACAAATGTGTGTACGATCGTTTCTAAGACGATGTTAATTTTATTCATATTGAACTTCATAATCAGCACAAGGAATTGACACCAAGTGAAAATTACAGTATAACATCATGAACAATGACTAAGAGTTATACACCAAATCCAGGGTAGAGATAACGATACAGTAAAGTAATTACAGAACACAAAGTTTTATGAAGCAAGCATATCAAACATACATTGGAACACAAGGATAATGAAAATAATTTATACTACAGACATTAGCTCTTCAATCTTTCAATAAAAGTGAAAATGTGTGTCAGAACAATTCTCAACCAATATACCCAACGAATTTTTGATCTACAAGATTGAAATTTGGTATATAGGGTGGTCAGACACATGGAAAACTTTTTAATCGGTTTTCATCCGCAGAAAAAGGCTGCTAAGGGGTCAAAATTGAAAAAAATGATACATGGGGTGGGGGGTATCAGATTTTTATCTGTCAACTGTTTTCTGAATGTGCATGTTTACATGACAGATTCCTTATGTTAAAAATAAGTAGGTTTGACAACACTTTTTAAAGATCGTGTTAAGCTGTTCTAATGATTATCGTACATTACTGTCTTCAGGTTTTGGTTTCGATCTCAGCTCGAGTATTTTTTTATTTACAAAAAGTGAACTGGTTAGAAAAAGCATAATACTCGCATGCACACGACTCAGTTTCTGCATGAATTAAAATATAATATTTATGCATATTTTACGACCGGGCAATGCTGAGCAGCCTGCTAGTCTCTGTGTGTGTGTGTGTGTGTGTGTATACATTATATATATATATATATATATATATATACACGGTGACCCCTTCAAAAAAGAGGATATTCAATTGTTTTTCTGAGCATTTTACAGTCAATAGAGAAAAAAAGGCCAAAGGCCCTAGTGTTTGGATGTGATGTTCTGAATATAATAAACTAGTTATAACCAAAGTTTAATTTCATTCGGACAAAACACTAAGAAAAAGGGCCTAATTAGAGTTGGGGCCCGTTTTTTGGGGGTCACCCTGTATATATGTATATATATATATGAACAAATTGCATACTCTTTATAGAGAGTTTCACCACATTGAGACTAGAATTTCTGTCCAACGATCAGTTGTTTTGTTGTGTTAACGTGCATGATATACACAATTATTTTTTAAGGACATCCTCAGAGTTGTATTTGTTTGCAGAAAAGTTTTCCTATTTTTCTACAAATGCTGCTTAACAACTCATCAGGCAGTAATCCGGCTCACTGTCATTTCATTTCCATGATAAAACTAGAACCGGTGTATCAATGTAATATATATATATATATGCTTATTAGCACTCCCTAAATGGAGTAGTTATATATATATATATATATATATATATATATATATATATATATGTCTGTCTGTGTATGTGTTTTGACATTAGTTCACAATGTCATCTATGTTACTGACCTCTTTAGGTGTCAAAATGTAGAGATGAAAATATACAAGTCACACGTAAACATTTCATTATCTCACTGGCTGTACATATTTTTCTCCTTGTTAATACTACCCATCACACACACATACCTCTCGGCACACTGAGCAACGCAGATGAAAACGACCAAAAATATTGTTCAAAATATTTTTAACTACATTTTATATTCCTACATATCAACAGATAAGAAATAAAAGACAGCTACACAATTACATATTTTCTACATTAATTGCATATATATATATATATACTAGAAGAATGTCCATTCCAGGACGGTTAAAATGAATTTCCTCCCACGAAACAGTTTTGCACTATTTTTATGCCCCCCCCCCCGCATGAAGATTAAAATCAGGATATGATGATAGAATACTTACTCGACGTTTGATAAAACAGCATTATATAATTTGGAATCTAAAAAAACTTAAGCTATCATAAAAAGAAATTAAAATTTACAGAATTATCTATAATTCATTTTTGATAACTATGCATCAACATTAATGCAAATTTGAGATATTTTAATTTTTAAATGGGAAGTTGTGCCCATATTATAACCCCTAAGGTCCTATTAAAATACTCCAAAGATGCTGAAATTTAAATATTTATTGATCTCAACTTGTATTAAATACTAGCAAAGACACTTGCGCTTTGCGCAGGCCTTTAACCGTGAAAAATAATGTGCACCATCCCTAGATCGGAAACCATCATCATGTCAGATCTGTAGGAAACTATATATATGTAGGCTACAACCTTGACCTTTACCTTGAGGAACTTGTTTACATTAGATTTGAAGGTTATGATATTATAGTCGGTTGGAAAGCAGGCCAGTGAAACAGTGTTCCATGGGTGGGTAGTTCTAGGAAAGAAGTTTTGTTCATGGAATCTGCATATAGATTTGACACAGATAGAGGGTGGGGGAACTTGTTGATAACGGTTGTAAGTAGTCGAGTGCTTTTGTGAAAGTCCGGCTAGGAGGGACCATAGATTGAAGTTCAAACAAGCACTTGCCATGAAAATAACGATAGAACAGAGAGAGAGGCTTGCAATGTCTCTTCTGTATGAAAGAGGTTGCAGGGAAGAGAAAAGGACATCACCTACTAGGTTTTGAAGCCGGTTTTGAACTCTATCAAGGCAAGATGGGGTGCACCAAGCAGCTCCTGCCCAGATGTGGCAACAGTACTCAATTTTAGGACATACTTGACTTTTATACAGATAGAAGATTGCATCGGTAGTAAGATACCTACTAGTGCGGTAGAATGATCCAACCATTTCTCCAGCGATCTTGTCAACAGAATTGATATGTATTCCATTTCTGATCAGAAGTGACGGTCAGTTTCAGAAGCTTGTCAAGACATTCGTTTGAGAAGTTTTATCACTGCATAAGAAGAAAGGCCTGGCATATAAAATGAACATTAGGTTCTTTGATAAGACAGGGGCGTGATAAAATGAATGTGTCTGTTTAGAGCATCATTGAACCATGATACTTGACTTTTGAATTTTAAACTTTAATTCAAGTCATTATATAAAAATGGTTTTATAAAATCCACAGTAGGTTCTCTACAATGCAGTATAGACTACAACTAAACTACTGCAGAAAAGCACCTGAAGTTTCCTCCAGGTGCACTGCAGTGGGTCCCCGACTAGAGCAGATGATAAATATCAATTTGATTGAAAAATGTGCAATTTCACAGATTTTAATGAGAATAAAAATATAGTGTGGCACGTTTGTCGATCCTTGTTCAATCTGGGGCAACATTGGATTATCCTGCTAGTATGTATAGTAATGTTGAGACAATTAATCAGAATCTAAAATTTATAAAAACCAGAACTTTTTGAGATATCAGAATCAAAGAAAAAAGTGCCTTTTTTCTGATAGCAAAAATTTGTTTTTTTTTTTTAATTTTTTAAAAATTTTTATTTGTTAAAAACTTAATTTTCCATTGCTGGTACTGTTATATAGTTATTATTATTAGTATTAGACGATACCACTTGTGCGCATATGTTACGTGAGTTCTTATTAGTAAAGATACGAGTCTTAGTGAGAGTTGTTGTCTTATTACATATGATGTTGTATCTTAGAGAGAGAGAGATGTTGTTGTAAGAGAGATTGTTCGTTTATAACTATTCCTATATTTTAAATGTTCATTACTTAGACGTGTAGATATGAAGAAAGCTCTTAGAATGATGAGATAGTGTTCAGCAGTCTTAGTGTAGATATGATGTAGATTCACATTGTGGATATGAGATGTCGAAACGTGTATGTAATGACATTTTATAACACAGACATATAATAACAATACAATTTACCTTTTTGTAGAAATCACAAACACAAAGATGAGCTTTATCACAAACACATGATGAATTTATTTCCTTACGACCGGTCGTGATTTCCTCATTAAGAACTCAAAGTTTCACATTTTAGTTTCTGAAGTGACGTCTCGCTTCAGACGTCCGCCTGTCTCTGAGTTTTCTCACTGACCGTCTCCCCTGACTGTCTCTCCTGACTCTCTCTCTGACTGTCTCTGCGACCAACTAACTCTCACTTCCTATATTGAGAAATCCATGCATCCTGGCCACGTGAGCAAAATTCACGTGTTTCAACATGCGCGACTTTGCACGTTTCCGACATTGATTTCCCAATAACCTATTTTTTCTTGTGTTGTTTCCACAAAGGAATTTAACCTACATATCTAATTTATTTAACCCATATTTTATTATCCACATTCTTTTAACAATTGAATAGTTTATTTATTATTTATTTCATCCGAATTAACAATTTACTGGACATTCCATTTGAATTTATTGTTCTTTAAAACTTATGTCCAGGGTTCGATTTCTGCTTTCTCTTATTTTCATTTTAACTAATCTCTCTATTTTTATACTTACATGAACAGGGGACAGCCCTTATCATGTAACAGTACTAATGACAAATATTTATTGATTTTGAATTATCAGTAAAACTAAAATCTGTAAATAACCCCCTACAAGTGTATTTTTACATTTGTGACAATATATTCACATACTACATGGGTTTTTACGGTAATCCGGACAATTACTACTATTTAAATATTTAGAGGCTTTAAAAATAGCAGAATCGGTAAATCGGAACAGAATTTATAATTGTATCGAAATCAGAGAAAAATACTAGAATCGTCTCATCACTAATTTATAGCTTTAACTACTTCCGGTCTTTTCATATCAGTAGAATAACAACATCACCAAATATAGACAGGTACATCAGCTCATCTCTTAGTGTAGGTTTTGACTTTTACAGTCAAGCTAAAATTAGGAAATAGCACCACAAATGCTGGAAGAGACAGACCGTTTTATTAAAAATGTCGTGGTTATTGTCAGTTGTTTTCTGCCAATTTTCCGCTGATCCCCAGTGATTTATCATGCTAAAAATAGTTTGCAAGATTTAATCAATGATAATGGTGTCAAGCATGAAGACGTCTCTCAATACGAATCTATTAGAAATGGTAGGAAACTAAAACTTAAATGGTTTTCTGTAAGAAAAGATGGAAAATAAAAACGAAGTATTTCATTGAAAAAGACCAAAAATGAATCATGAAATAAAACTAATTAGGAAAATAAGCATTTTCAAAAAAAAAAAAAATAATAATAATAAATAAAATAAAAAAATACCTACATTCAATAGAAGGGGGAAAAATGATGTATTTTCAATGAATTTTCAAACTGAAAGGTAGAAGAACATAGGAGGCACTGCTAAATTGATCAGATTGAAGGCAGAAAGAAAATTTAAGACATTTTAAAAAAATGTCTAAATTGATGAGATGGAAGAATTATGATGGGTTTTGAAAATGTGTTCAAACTGAAGAGACAATGAAAAACAAAAACAAAAAAGAAATAGCTTATTAATGGCACCATACTTATCAATGTGAAATTGGCAATTGAAGTTAGTCCTAGTTACTTATATTCACTCCAAACGAAGCACGTGGCCACTGAGATGTCAGGGCTATTGTGAATTAGATTTATAGAGGCATCCTAAGTGGAGAGTTGTGTAATAAGATGTTTGTTCAAATCGCAGTTTTAATTTCTGCATAATAGTACAGTTGGGGGAGCAGGGAGAAAATTCCAAGGGCAAGATTAAGTAGAGTGGAAACCTTCCCACCATCTGCAGACTTATAGAGTGAAGAGGTGATATTTAGGTGTTGATCGAGTTGGTCAGGAATATTTATGTTGAGAGGCCACAAGTGTAACAAGTTCGTCACAGCATTGAAGTACTTGTAATGTGACGATAGGAGAGAAGCTGGAGGTTAGTAGACATGTGTGGCACATATTAGATTAAAATCTTTTTTTTTGGGGGGGGATCCTGTTTTGCCAGTTGTTGGTGCACCAGTCATATGCTACAACAATGTGCAGTGCAGGGATACATGGTGGCTTTTGGTGGTTGTAACTAACATGGAAAGTCATGATTCTCTTTCTGCAGTTGGGTAAGATTTTAAAAGCAAAATTAGAAATAAAGTATTTTTTAAATAAAATTAAATCGAATAATGAAGCAAAAGGAATTCACAAGCACGTGTACAGACAAAGTGCCTTATATATATATATATATATATATATATATATATATATATATATATATATATATCAGCCTGCTGACGTGGCTTCATCAGTAATAGCAGTAGGACTCCGGGATACGGCATTAAAAATTAGTAACAAAATACAGTCCAGTATATGATACACATGTATATAATCCAATAATATTGTAAATAACACCGTAAGGTGGGGGCAAATACCATAACCAGGAGCCGGAAAAACACGGTATTCCACATTGTAACCTAAAAAAACAACAAAAAAAAAAAACGCTTCCATTTAAATGTTAGTTGCCGTTGGCCGAAAGGAATAACAATAATAATAACCAAAGTTAGCGTTGTTGACTGGGTTTGAATGTCTCGGCCGGCAGTAATTATGACATCCTGTGTAAGCATGAAACATTAGTGTCTGTAGTTCTAAAAAAAATGTTAATATTTGTGTAAAAAATATTACAGCTCTCTCTCTCATATATATATATATATATATATATATATATATATATATATATATATATATAAATAATTGAACCCCGGGATACGGTGGCCCTAGGAGACGGTTTTTCAGATTACGATGCGCATTATAATGTTTTTTTTTCGGCCACTGGTTACGGTATTTTCCCCATCTTACGATGTTATTTATAATATTATTTGATTATATACATGTGTATTATAGACTGTACTGTATTTTGTTACTAATTTTCAATGCCGTATCCCGGGGTTCTACTGCGTGCGTGTACGTGTGTGTGTGTATATAGAGTGAGAGAGAGAGATGAAAAACCCTTTGTCTGTATGTGTTAGTTCGTTCCTTACGGTTTCCAAAACAGTCGAGCTGATTTTTTTAATTTTATGCAAATGTGTCTGGGAGTGTTCTGAGATAGATTTTTTTATTAGAATGCCTCTGAAAAGTATTGAAAATCGATAATGAAAAAAAATCCGATTAAAGAAGGAACGGTTTAATTTTGACTAAATTTAACACCCTTATACAGTCTAATGCCACAAGTGCATTTGAGAAGTTTTATCACTCCACAAGCAAAACAGCCTGGTGTATAAAATCAACAGTAGATTCTTTGATAAGACAGGGGCGCGTTCGAAATAAATGTTTCTGTTTAGGGCACAATGGAACCATGATACTTGACTTTTGCATTTAAAATTTTAATGCAAGCCATTACATAAACACAATTTTCTAAAATCCAACAGTACGTCCTCTAATGTAATGTAGACTAGAATGTCTTGTGGACTAAGTCACTGGAAAGAGGCATGTAAAGCTTCCCCCTGGTGCACCCTGATGACTTCCCACCAAAGCAGATTTTACTGAAAATGGACAATCAATTTCACTGACTTCAGTGGCAATAAAAGTATTTGAAGTGTGGAACATTCCTTGATCTTCATGCACTCCTGGGCATTATCGAACCGAGTCTTCTTGTTAGTATATATATATATATATATATATATATATATATATAGAGAGAGAGAGAGAGAGAGAAAAGGAACAAACCAAGTTATGTGGACATCAATGCTTTGTCTTTATTGCGAGACCACCCATGGATAAATGAAATTAAAACAAAACACCAGTACAAATATTTGAAAATATATTTTTGATGTAATGTATGACCCTGTTACATTTCAGAAACGAAAAAATTCGTTGAAAATTCAGGTAAGGGATGGGCATAGCGTTGTGAAAAATAGTAAGATTTTTTTGTAATGTTATATAGCCGTTTCTTGCCAAAATTACGATCATATATACGTTGGTGAAACCTAATGTAGATTAGAGAAAAGACTCAATGAACATAAAAGAAACTTGATATAGTTCTACTACATGAGCTGTCCGATTTCTTGGCAGGTATTCATATACAATGGTATTTTTCCTAATGTGTAGAACTCTAGTGAGGTGAGGGCGAGGGATTATCTCTTCTCTTTCATAAAACCGCTTTTTCACAGATTATACATTGTGAGTTCCTCTTAACTCTACCGTTACTTCCATGGAATGTGTTCGACTGAGCCCCAATCTTTGTAAGAGATTCACAGAACATGTATCGCTCCCACAACAGAAAAAAAATTCCCTTTCTTTCTCCATATACCGAGCATCAGGCAGAATTGCCATAGACAGAGTTTCTTTACAAGGGCTTCTCATCTATGAAACACATTACGGTAAAACTGCTTCCCTGCTGATTACAACCTATTCATCTACGAATACAATGTCAATTAATCTTTGTAATCTGCTCCGTAATTAATAAAACACAGTTAATACCATTTATCAATATTAGTACTTCCATAGCGTTTCTTATCACTCGGTTGATAATTCCATGTCATTAACTGTAAACTATCAGTGATTCTTGGCTTCAATAGTGAGCTTGTCCTTTCTCTGGTGTTGAGATTGACACTAGTGTTAGATAATAGCTGAGGAAAAGCATTTAATTGTCTATCTATCTATCTATCTATCTATCTATCTAGCAATGAGTGGACAACAGAGATTTGAATCATCATGTTTCGACAACATATCAAACTCTGTGACCCGATGGGTTTGCCCCGGAAGTATGCAAGCGGGGACCAGTCGTCAAGTGTCATGTGTTCCGGTTTGTGCAAACATAGTTTGAGTTGGATTTGAAACGCCAAACAAGCAAGATGGGTTAAGATCTCCCCATGAGGGAGGTGACGATTTCCAATAGAGAACCCCACAAGCCAAGATTCACTCCAGTTCTGCTGTCACGAGATGCTTGAGAAGTGATTAAAATATATATAAAAAACACTCATTCGTTTTGCATCCCTGTCTTGAAGCATTTCCTTTAAACAGGCCCGGCTCCACCGAAGATGATTAACGAAGTGGCCAACAGCGGACAGGTCTTCGTTTTGTGTAATATATGTTCTGACATGCATACATAAGAACTAGATGAATCACGAGCCATTAAAATAGATATTAAGGGATCTGATGACAACAGTCCGTTATATATATATACAAACACAACGTAAATATATATGGCCCATTAATCTACAAATATATGCTATACAATTTTGATATAATACAACACTAGCTAGATGTGTCCGGCTTACCTGTCCATCATAGTATGATTTTTGCATGACTGACGTGTTTCTCATCCAATGTCTTATTTAAAAGTTACGGATATAGTTCCTAGCCCTAAGTAAGTAAATGCATTTCATACAATTAATTTATGTTAGTACTTCCATAGTGTTCCTCATCTTTCAGCTGATAATCATTCCGTCTTACTAACACTTACTTTCGAATGGCTTGTGGTTTTTATACATTATTTTTTACCCAAGAGTAAAAAATAATCAATACAGCAATAATGGAAAACATCATCATAAACGAACAATGCGACTAAAAATGGTGGGCAGGCAATTTGGCCAAAACTATAAATATTACCATTAATAGAGAACCCACAATAATCAGGTTATGTTGTTAATTTCATTTTCTTCTTACATAAATGTTACACCTACAACTAAATACACAATGTGCATAGACATTTTTAGGAATAAAAAGAGCACTGTTATACACACATATAGTTTTAAGGAGAGGAGAGTGGCTTGATTAATCTTTATTCAAAGTTAAGAGTCTGTCACCGTCCTAGGGCAGAAAAAGAGATGAATTGCGCAAACACTTAGTTGTATTGGGAACCAAGCAACACTATCAAGTCACATCCTGACAGTGAAAAGGTAATGTCCGACTGTCAAAAGCTCTGACTGAATTATCAGAAATCAAAACAGAATACTTAAGATACCATTTTCAAAACAGAATACTTAATATACTATTTTTAAAACAACTTGTCAGTTATAACATACCACAAAGAAAACGGACAACAAGAAACTTTTTCACTTTATTTGTAACTATCTGGTTTCACGAATGAATTTCTATTCACTGCTTGAAATCATTGAGACGAACGTTTCAAATCATTCAGAACATTCATTATGCCATGCACAGTAACTTTTGGACCAGTTTTAAGATAATTGGTACCAGTATACGTTTTTTATATTTATTTTCTGAGAATGAAAACAAAGTTGGTATGTACATTTACAAGAGACATAATTTGTTCGTAACAGCATCTTTAAATTAACTTTCATCTATTTGATCTGTTGATCAGCCTTTCAAAAATTCGGCACTGATCTAGAACCTAGCCCAAGGTCAGGTTAGCATCTTCCAACAGAAAAGGCTGACGTGATTAATCAATAGCAATCAGCTGTCAGCAGACAAGTTTCAATTAAATTGGGGGAAAAAAGATAAAATTTTGTTTTAAAGGCGAAAATGAACTACAGCATGCTGTATGAAATTATTAGGTCTTCTGAATGGGTAATCTCTTTTTATCAGAAAAGAAGGTTCATAGTCAGAAATAAAAAAAATGCAAAAGTGCCAAAGTCTCTGTAATATGATTGAAAGAAACACTATTACGGACAAAGTTACATTGCCGTGCACAAATACAAAATGTACAACATGGACGTCCATCCTAACCCTAAAACAACTTTTTTTTAAATACTTTTCTTTAAAAATATTGTTTTCAATCACAGTTGTTTCCATTCAAAATAAAAACTTAGATACTTTCCATGAAAACAAAAAGACACATTTGATTTTCGTTCATAGTTATGTTCATGTTTTCATTGTTAAAAATTATTTTTTTGTTGCTTTTTTTTCCAATGATGAAAACAACTATGATTGAAGATAATTTTTTTTTCCAATTTTTCAATCATAGCTGTTTTCATCATGAAAAACAAAATTTTGAAACATTTGAAAACAAATGTTTTTTTAATATACTTTTCTTGGAAAAAAATCCCTTTCATATAATTAAGCTTGCTGTAAGCTTTATCTTACTGTGTTAAACTTTTGTTTTCAATGTTTGGAATTTTTCATCTTGCTTTTGTGCTGGTTTCTTCCTGCATTTTTCCAACGGTTTAGCATAAACTGCTGGGAGATGCTGATTCAACCTTGAGTCAGATTCTGGATCAATACCAAAAATTATTAACCGATTCAAATTAGACTGTAAAATACATATTAAAAAAAAATCAAATATTTACTTTATTTAATGAATCCTTCTAGTATAATAAATATAAAGGTTACTAAAAAATGCCACCTTTAGAATCATTAAATTCGCAAACTTTTCTTCAAATCCAGCATGTATGATACAATCTATGTCTGACTTGTCCACCAGATTTCAGTTACGAATATCCAACAGATTTTATCACTGTTTAATGTTAAGCACACCAGGGTACAATATGCAAAATTGAGCCATTTTTAACAACATGCAACAAAACAAAAGAATGAGTGAAAAAAATAAATATATACAAAAAAAAAAAAAAATTACCAAAAGTAAGATAAGTTACTCTTCTACCTAATGGCATAAGACTATTTTTGTATTTTAACTTACTTTAAAGCGTTTTTAAACTTAAAAAGAAAAGTAAAGTCAAGTCTGACGAGTTAGAACGAAAAAGAAAATGAGAGATAAATTTGTCAGTTATTGAAAAAAATAGCAGTCTCCAAATAACTATGTCAAGTCTTGATAATCGCTCAAAAATCGAAGATTAAAACATTTGTAGAACATATTTTGCAAAATTAGTCACATTTATTAAATATGTTTCTCCGAGTATTCTGTCTAATTTCCAATTTTTTAGTGATTATCGAGGCACAACATGTAAAGCTGTTAAGAGACAGTTATTTTTATGATAAATTTGATCAGTTTCTCTCTTGGCATTGCCCTGATTTTACTTATGACTCTTTATTTCAAGAACAACTTATGGAGTAGTTTTGATGGACAGTTTCTTTGTTATGTTATTTTCTTTAATGGCTGAGATAATTTATATTTCAGTCAATAAGACCTTGTTCGGGGGAGGGGAATATTGTGTTAAGTGGTGTGCTCTAGCTTTATGTGAAACAAAGTTAGAAGTAACATTTTTATGTGTAAGCACATAGATTGGACGAACTCATCTAAGCATTGTCTTTTTTATAGTCGTATGTTAATAGACATATAAGATGCCATGAAAAAAAGCAATGAAAAGAATAACAAAGAAATCACCATGAACATAAAACAACAACAAAAAAAGGAAAAACGACAAACGTTTTATTTTTGGTTGCTGAAGAAATAAAGAATAGTTTATATATATATATATATATATATATATATATATATATATATATATATATATATATATATATATATATATATATATTTGTCCATTAGCTATTTATTTTTCCATGGACATAATTCTTTTTGATCGTTAATATTGGACGCTTTAGGTCATTTTTTTTTTTCGATGTCTTGGTGCACTTTCATAGATTTACATGTTTTTCTTGTTCTTTTACCATTATTTTTACTGTTTTTATTTCGTATAGACTAAACAATTCTCGTCATTCTCACTTCTTGTTTTAGTCTAAGAGCAATGGAGCTGAAGAAGGCAATGAGTTTGAACTAATGTATTTGGTGTGATTGTACACTGAAAAGAAAGAAAAAAAAAAGAAGAAAACTTATCAATAAGCAAATCGTATTTGAAATGGACAAAAATGAATTGTCTCTTTTCACTTTTGATTCTGTGCCTTTTGTTAGGATGTAGTTCATTATATGAATTTCATTTGCAGAGTATTTAAAAAAAAAAAAAAAAGAGGTTGAACCTGTAAATTCACGTTCGTCCGTGCACACTTTTCTTAATAATTACGCCTTGGAACTTTTTGAAATTTTGCACAAACATTAAACATTATATGAGTAAAAAAGTAACAGAACGGATTTTCCGGGAAAACTCTGGTTGCTCTTCCTAGGGGTGCCTTTCAAGTTAAAATGGCTAAAATTGACACTTTTGTGCTAATTGAAAAACAATTGATTACTTAAATTTTTATAAAACTTTCTGAAAAGTTGTAACCAACTGATTTCTATATAATTTTGTTTGTCTATACTTTGCGATAACTCTTTTAGGGCTAATAGAAACACTCCCTTTCTGGGACTATTTTATCATATTTGTCAAAAAATTTCTGTGTATGTCTTTTTAGCAGTTTTACATGGTGCTGAACTCAAATTTAAATATGTTAAGGCCTTGGGGACTTTGGGAGCTAAATGGTGGGGGGGGGGCAGGCAAATGATGGATTTAGTCATTTCTTTTTTTGCATGGTGCAGAACTTAAATTTACATATGTTAAGGCCTAAAACTGCACCGTTTGTTCATATTCACCAGAATTTGACGTCCCCTGGAGACTTTTGGGGCTAAATGGGAGGTGGAGAGTAAATGCTGAACTTAGTCATTTTTTATGCCTCGTTCACTGTGTACTCACGGGGACTACACATATTTAAATTTGAGTTCAGCACCATGCAAAACTGCTATTTAGCAGTTTTACCAGCAGAAAATTTTGGACAAATATGGTAAAATAGTCCAAGAAATGGAGTGTTTTTATTAGCCCTAAAAGAGCTCCTGGGGCACACCCAAGAGTTATCACGAAGTATAGACAAACAAAATTATATAAAAATCAGTTAGTTACAGAAAGTTGTAACTAACTCCAAGGCATCAATTTTTTTTAATAAACACAATAGTACAGGTCCACCCTCCTTTTATCGGGGACCAAAAAATATTTGTTGAGCCATACTCCTGCATAAGCAATTCATTTTTAGAAAACTTTTGGCCAATCCATCAGTTGTTTCCAATCTTTGGGTAGTGGAACTCATAACATAGTAAATATGTTTAACCCATATCCTCGAGTAGTCCAAGACCTTGATAAGCAGTTGCTATTTAATAGAAAAAATATAGAAATCTTTTTTACCCTGCATGTCGATATTTTGCTACAGTAAAATAGTATATTGAACAAAAAATTGATTATGCAAAAATAAACTTCGAATTGATTATGCAAGAATAAACTTCGGTTTAAGTCTCCTAAATTACGGTGAGTAGAATTGTCCATGGCGTAACAGATAAAGTGCTGAGTCGTAATTCTAAATGACAGTCTTCTGGAGATTGCAAGGTTCAATACTTAGTGTGGGCGATACTAAGAATACAATTACAAACTACTTAAAACTTCTACCTGGTCATGAATGACAGGACGTAAGCAAGTTACTTTTGTGAATTAAATACTGGTCTTTATTCAAAATTACATACAGATTTCAGAGTTCTAAAAAAAGATTCCCAAATTCGACAAGATACACCTTAAGAAGATTCATTGGCTAAAAACGTTGAGAAAATAACATCGAAAATGAGAACAGTAATTTGAATAATCTAAATGATACAAAGAAAATGAAATTGAATTATTTTACAAAACTATAAAAAGCAAAGGTGTAAAAAATTACCAATTAATTTTACAGAAAGACAAAATAATGTATATAACTGATTTTTTTTCTATGGAAAAATGATTTCTTATTCATATTCAGTGCTAAATTTTGCCACAGTTCTTTTTTTTTTCCAAACCCCAACAACAACAACAAAAAACCTATCATTATTTTTTTCATACCGCCCCTGATGACCTGCTGTCATCGTTTTAAAATTCTAATGGACACGTTACCCTTTTGCATCGTTCGCATATCACTTAGATTTCCAAGAAAGCCTTCCAAAATGGCGGAACAAAAAATTTACTTTATATCCCATATTACAATGAAAGGAATTAGAATTGAATTAAATAATTATTTCAATGAAACTGCCGTTTCTAGTGAATCAAATATATTGCACGTTTCATAGAGTCTAAAGTATTAGTCCAAGTCATCTTTTACAAACACATTTTGGACTAATACTTTAGACTCCATGAAACGTGCAATATATTTGATTCCTGCAAAGTTTGGTGATCCATTAAAAATTCTCGTTTGCAATTTTTCTTCACTAATTCTGGGAAAGGCTGTATAGATATGATCAAAGCAGTCTTTCTCTTGTCAAGAAATTTAAAAGTTGCTTAATTAAACCCAACTTGATATGAAGTGGATGAAAAGTAATCTTATTTTAACTAACGTCTTTTCTCTGATATTCATTCTACTTATAGCATCTTGTTCGACTTTAAAATAGTTTATTTGGGAATGTTTTTCTTTTTTTTTTACATGGAGGTCACCACTTATCAAGGCCCAGAGGCCACTCAAGGATAAGGGTTATTGCGTGTACAGTAATCAATGAGATAGTATTGTAGTAATCATTAGTATTGGAGATTCGATAGAGTGTCTTACTAAAGGGGGCGGTTTGTCAGGAATTTGTTTATGTGGGATTTGAAGACATCCAAGTTATAGTCAGGTGGGATACAGGCAAACGGAACAGAGTTCCACAGGCGTGCACTTCTGAGAAAGAAGCTCTGCTCATCGAATCTACATTTGGATTTAGGCACAGATAAAGAGTGGGGAAAATTATTGACAGTAGTTTCAGCCAGACGGGTGTTTCTCATGAAAGATTGGCGAGGAGGGACGAGAGATTGGAGCTCAGACAGGCACTTGCCATGGAAATAACGATAAAACAAAGACAGACTCGCAACGTCTCTCCTGTGGGAGAGAGGCTGTAGGGAAGAGAAAAGGGCATCCCCCACTAAGCTACAAAGTCTATTTTGTACTCTGTCAAGGCAGGATAGGCTGTTTTTGTCATCGACTTCTATGTGCATATTCAAATTTTGTTTTAATGCCACACCAGCAAAGGAAGCATGCATATTCAGTGACTGACATTTCATTTCACGATTTAAAATTTCCAGGAATAGTTTTTCAAGATCTTCCAGTCTGTGGAACACATGCAAATCTTGTCAATCACATTCAATTTTATTGTCAAAAATAGCAAAGTGCAACAGGTCATGCTAAAAGACAATTAAAACATACATATAATCTATATACTATCTGAATGTTTGTCTAAGGTGAATTTAAAACTTGATATCTATTCCCGTAGACCACACTCATTGAAAACAATTCATTATATATTATTAAATGTTAAAGAGCATATCAACTATTACATATATTAGTTAAAAATATATTTTGAAAGTATAAATCATAAACAGGATGTATTGTAAAGAAGGCGTCAGAAAAGGTCAAACAATCGAGACAAAATTCATTTTCGGAATGTTTTCTTCCCTCCTCTACAATCACTTTCTTACAAGAGATGATGCTATTATTCTCTGCTCTATTGTTACTTTTTGATAGGTGCTCGATTGAGCTACGATCTACGGTTCTCTATTTCTAAAAAAAAATTCACAAAGAGGTTGTCTAGCTACAACCACTGTCAATTTTCCTTTCTCCCTCTGTGTACCTAAAACTAATGATCATTTATGATGATCATTAGTTTCTTTCCTAGAACTACCCATCTGTGGAACACAACACTGCAGGGTTGCTTCATCGCTGACTGCAACGTAGTCATTATCAAGTCTATTGTAAATAAATTCTCATTGAACTGTCCTTTTAAATAAACAAATTCTGACAAATTACAATTATCGTTACCAATTAGCATTGCCCTGATTTTAGTTATGATGGCTCTCTTCAGAGATTACAATATTGCCATCAACCTTACCAACTCATTAACTTTAATCCTTATCAAGTGGCTTTCTGATCTTGATAAGATTTGAATATTCAGTAAAAAAAAAATATCTCCATTTACCTGTAACAAAAATATTGTTATTTACATCTTAAATTAAAAGTGGAATTAAAAGAAAGTTAGAATTACGTGAGCTCAACTAGGTATATAATATTAAGGATGGGATTTAAATCTTGATTCATCGAATCAGAATACTGCATTTGAAACATGCGTGTCAGGATGGACCAATTGAAAAGGAATTTTTGAGCTGTAAGATTTCATTGTTTGCTGACGTGACATTTGAAAACAGCATTCAGATTTGGAAAGAGATGTACATATTTATTTTTGTTTTCATTTTGTTTCTTTTTGGTTGAAGAATTTTTTTATCAAACAGAATTAGAATTTCACCCTTCTCAGAATCTAAAAAAAAAACTGCAGACTTGATTATTTGCAAAGTAAAAAAAAAAATTGGGGAAACAATAAAAATTAAAACAAAACAAAAAAAAAAAGATGGAATGATTGAGATATTCATTTTCTTTAGTTTAGATTTACCACAAATAAACTAGTAACTTTTTCCTTTTCATAAAACCTTTTAAAATATGAGAAAATGCTTGAATGAAAAATTTATCTGAACTATAAATATTGATTCGATAAAAAAAATCAATCACTTTTCTTTTTATTGTCTTAAGCTAAAACTGAAATAAAAATGTTGCTCTTTTCTCTCTCTCATATAATTATATATATATATATATATATATATATATATATATATATATATATATATATATATATATATATATATATATAAAGACAAAACAAAAGTTATATAAACTTAAAATTTTATAGATATATCTTCCCTCACATAGTGTTTAATGGGGAGGGGCATATTTAAGAGGTCCTCTTGCGAGTAATTCCAAAATTACATATTTTCAAATATACTACTTTTATTTATAACCTTTTCAAAATCTCAAGATATAAGCCTTTTAGTTTACGACTCATCCAATGAAATAATATGACCTTATGTTTAAAGTGTAATGCAAACATCTTTAACCATAAAAGATTTACAATAAGAAAACAGTTTACAATAAGTATTGGAATTGCTATCTTTTCACCGACACTTTTTTTACTTTTTCACATTTTCGAGGTTAGAGTTTTCTATTTCTTATATTTGTTTTTTTATTTCATTTAATAGAATTTAAAATTCGTATAGATTTAATTTCTTGTTTGATACTATCTTCTTAAAAATGTGTAAGAAAAAAAAAATTCAGAGACCAGCAATCCGTTTTTCTGGAAATGTGTAATCGAAATATATTTCTACACTTTATTCACAAAATCTGATGAAATCTGAATCTTATTGAAACAACGCATCTTGTAAAATTGTCGATAATATATAATCGATGAGAGATAAAAAATAAAGAATAATTAGAATAAAAATTATGTCAAATCTCTATAGTATTTTGTCCAGACTTTTACATCATCCTATAAATGGCATTTAGTAACATGAATCAACGTTTTTTATTGATCTATTTCTCTCTGTTTAATTACATTCATGCTGTTGTTTAAAAGGTCAGATACCACATTTTTCCTTTAAACATAGATTACAAATCAGCTCTGGATTGCAACCATATCATTCATACATTAGAGACCCGCCATACTTATGCTTACAGGTGCAATATAATAACATTTGTTAGAGAGTATAACAAGCCATGTTTTGTTGAGCAGATGGGTTAGAGAATAGGATTTTAATATAGTCAATTGATAAGGATGCGTGATACAAGAAGTAACCTTTCCTCATGATCATCTGAACAGAAAAATTATAAAAGTTCTAAAAATGCAACCAACCATCCAACAATTTTTGACTAAATCAACTCCCTTTCTTTTTTTTTTGTTCTTTATTTTTTACTAGCGAGGGGTACCTGGCGTTGCCCAGGTGTTTGGAGGTGTGTGTGAAAACTCCGGGGGGGGGTTTAAAAATGTTTTGGTAGGTAAGTATGAGGATCAAATCCGAACCCTTGAGGCAAAATTGTAAATTAAAGTGTGAAAAAAAAAAAAAAAACAACGTGCGACGTTAACGATTGCCCCACTGCGAGATGCTAACGGAAACAAGTTTGAATTTATTTAATTACTTGGATTTGACAGGTGCCCTTTTTAATGAGTTAATGAGGTCAAGTTTGACTGCGGGATAGTATTTCATTTACTGTGGGAACGCTTCCCAAGATGTTATAGGAAAAAGACTAACCCACATGCAGTGAGTGACAAATGTTGAATATTTATCTTCCCAAAGTCGAGCAAATTAAATAGACAGGCGAGCTTCGTTAACTTTGAGATATTACGATTTATATGTGATATAAAAAGTTTTAAAAAGTTGTTAGGCGACCGACCGCTTCTCTGAAAAAAGCCTTTTGTAGACATACAGAAGAAGCGAACACATATACAAACATACATACATTTTCGCTTTTATATTTATAGACTAGCGAGGGGTACCCGGCGTTGCTCGGGTGTTTGTAGGTGTGTGTGGTGTTAAATAAAAAAGAAACCGGGGGGGGGGTAGGATCGAAGCCGAAGCCCTGAGGCGAAGTTTGAAAATAAAATTGGCCAACCAGAATGAAGCATTGTTATAAGCGAATAAGTGAAAGATGTTTGAAAGTCGTCGAGCGTTACGACGACGACGATGACCATGTAAGCATTGTTATAAGCGAAGTAAAGCGGGGGGGGGGGGGTAATCAAAACATCGAAAAAAAAACACCAAAAAAACTAACGTAAGGCAAACGAACGATGAAAACAGAAAAACGAACACGTGAAAAATGGCTTAAATAAGCCTGTTTCGATATTAAAATTTAAAAAATCGGTGGGTACCCGGGTGTTTTGGGGTGTCGCTAAGAATAAGCGAAGTAAAACAAAAACAGGAAAACGAACGTTACGTGAAAAATGGCTTAAGTAATACAGGGTTCAATATTTAAATTTAAAAAATCGAAAAAGAACAAAACATCTCACACCACGATTCAAACCCAAAACGTTTAGATAATGAACCGAGGCCTTAACTACCTGATCTAAAGCAACGTATATGAAATTTGTTCGGTTTTTCAACTAGGTCATGACGTCATCTGACACATGCATTGTTGACCCCCCCCCCTGTCGAAAATTGTCGATTTCGGGGTGAAAAAGTTAACGTTTCTCTCTCTCTCTCTCTCTCTCTCTCTGTTTGCGTCTCTCTCTCTCTCTCACACACTTCGTCTTCCTTACTCTAAAGAGTGTTACTAAAAATGAAAATGGCGTCTGGGTTTGTTTTTTGTAAAAACTTGATCGTTAATATTTTTTGTAAGCGTATTTTTTTTTTTACTTCACATTTTTGGCTTGTTATTTTTCGTTTAACTATCGTATCTAACTATTTTTAACGTGCTAATAACTTTGGTAATGTTGTCATAGCATAGAAGTTCATAGTTTAGCTTGTGTGGGGGTTAAATTTTTTTTACCGATAACAACAATGTTTTTTAAATTCAGACTGCCATTACAGCTTGCTGACCTCAAGATCACGTGACATGACTCAGCGGGTTTTAAATAGAAGTTGACCCAAAATAAACGGCCCCGTGTATACTTTATGTAGAAGAGTTGGCGCCCGTATTTTTTGGGGCAGTTATAAATCGATTTAAAAATATGTAATGTTTAACATTAAAATGTCACTTTTGCCCCCCCCTGAAGAAAATCGATCAGTTGATGCATTTCTGATGGTCCTTTTGGACCAATTTTTCGATATTTGTCGTCCGGAGGGTGGGGCTTTCATATGAAACCAAGTTTGTGAATTTTTGTTCCGTCGGTCAAAAGTTTTTAGCAGACATACATACATGCATACATAGATACATACATACATTTTCGCTTTTATATATATAGAAGAAGATAAATGTGCTTCATTCAAATTTTCCTTGGGCTCCAATAGTATGACCCAAGGTAACACGATTTGTAGACAATCTGAAATAGCCTTCTTATTCAAATATGAATTATTTTGTGATCCATATTTTCTTTGACTTTTGAAATTCTTGACATTGCATGATATTTTTATTTAGGTGTAAGTAGAAGCGAGAGCATCTTTCAGCAAATCAAAGCGATCGCCATTTGGAAGAGTAATGTACCGTATATTTACTATTTATGAATTCTATCACTCTTTCTTTTTATTTTAACAATTTATTAATAAGATTATTTGGTCGTCATTTTTAGACAAAACCTGAAATATACTATTATTTCTATTAATATATATTCCAATACTCAATTCACAGGGGGATACTTTAGTATCGTTTTCTCTCATGCATTATCGGCTTTTTGGGAGGAGGTAGTGTAATATACATTTGTTATATTATTCTCTCGGGCATTACTTCCTTTTATTTTTTTGGTGGGGGTGGGGGAGTGTTATGTCTGTTTTATGGTCATAATAACATCTTTTGAGTAATTGTGTACACCAATATTAGGCAAATTCAACAATGATACTATATATACTAATAAAAATGTTCTCTCTGAGGGAATATTTTGCTGTTTTTGTAAGCTAATAAATACAACAAATAATTTCACATATATTGTCATAATATGGACTGTTCTAGAGATAATTACTCTTCTAGTATAATACATTTTCCTATGTGATTACCTTCCACACCCATTTTTAAAAAATGAGATTGTCTGGTTACTAAAGATGAAATGCAAAAAAGCAATAGTCTGATATCAGTGTGTAAAAAAATTCTTTTTCCATTTCAAAATAAATTGTACAAAAATCGAACATGCCATAAATATTATTATGACGTTGTCATTAACTTGGATGTGAAATTCGTTAATTTTTTTTCAAAAGCTATTCAAATATATCCTATTTTTATGGAATATAATATGTATAAAATTTTCCAGGGTAAAAAAATTAGAAGTGATCCTGAATATATGTTCTCGTTTATATGTCGAATATCTATGCGCTTTCACCTCAAATTAAATCACTTTAAACTTGAAATATGCATATGAGATTTTAATGACATTTAAAGTATGTGTATAAGCCAGATATCTTTTCGCAATATTTCAGCCTTTTTTTTAAAACTATATTAGAGAATGAAATGGGAAGAGGGAGGTAACTAAAAACAGTTATATGGTTTTATGGTCATATTGAAAACATACATAGTAGTGATCCTTATTCAATCCCGAGCAACATCGAGTTTTCCTAATAGTCATGAAAGCATTAAGAAAGTAATTGAAAGTTACTGGAATAATTTGATCTCAAAGTGTGCATAACATAAAATTCTTTTAAAATACTCTTACTCAACTTTACTTAAAGATTAAGAACAAAAAAAAAACTATTTTGATAAAGCAACTTTTACAAAACCATCGAAACAAATCCTTTCCTAAAATGTGGAACTTCTTTAAAAAACTACTTTGCTAAAAATGATCCAAATGGAAATCTGACCTCCCTACAGAGATCAGTACAATGACAAAGAAAAAATAATTTCCAAATATACACTGGCGGTATCATTATACTTCATTGTCTTCATAGTATTGGGTAATGCGTTTACCTATTTTTTTTTTCTTTTTCACAGTATCTCGAGAGAAAGAAAAGCATTTATCAATATCTACAGAGACTGAGAGGCATCTTTCAAATAACTAAGTATTTTTTTTACCTAATAAGCTGACAACTATTTTTTAAGAGTCGTGATTGCTGCAACTATTCTCATCGACTTGTACTTTTTGTCTGGGAAGATATTCTCACTATATCCCTCTCTCTCTCTCTCTCTCTCTATATATATATATATATATATATATATAATGTATGTATTTCTCGTTGTGTATTTCTGGAATTATTTCATATATTGTTCATTCTCAAAATAAATTAGGCAAGTGTGCATATGTGTGTATTTGGAGTATGGAGAGGTAGTTATGCCATAATTACATCCTGCCAATTTCTGACATATGAGAGACAGAGAGATGTGCATGACCCCAGAAGGTAAAAGGGCACAAATTGGATAAATTCTTGGCTTGCCGAACCAAAATTGTTCATCATATAATGAATATACGAGACAAGAAAGAAAAATTAGGGGACTGAAAAAAAAATAAGAGAAACATTCATTTTTGTCCCTAAAATAGCTGTTGGAACATACGATACATTACATGAAAGGATTATATATATATATATATATATATATATATATATATATATATATATATATATATATATATATATATATATATAATAAAGTTAGCTGACAGAAGTCACCAAAGGCATTCTATGTCTTTCAATCATGCTTTTCAAGAAATAAAGGATTGACAGCTTTACAAAAATGTATTGTTTTGTTTTTAAGTTTTTTTTGTCTTTTTAGGGCAAAGATATCAATTTAGATTATATCCCAAAGTCTCAACATTAATATTGATATTTTTATCTTTGTCAGTTGATTACGAGTTCATTAGACAACGATTCCCGCCTCACATACTTTATGATAGGCAAATCAATATTCTGGACAATTCTCATTTTCCATTTGTCAAAATCTGGAATAAATTCTACTTTCCTTTGTTACAATATGCTTTTTTTTTTAATAGAGAAAAGAAATGCGTAATTGGCTGAATCATTACTACCACAGATTTAAGGAGTGACTATGTTCATATTCTGTGTGTGGTGCATACATATCGTCCACTCTATAATAAAGATCAATATTGCTCTTGTTTCATTTTTCTTTAGTTGGCGTTCTCAGAAATCACGCGGCCCCTACTTGGGGCTAACACTTAAACTCTGTATGAGATACACAGATATTCGAATATTCCATTAAAGTTCTTTAACACAAATTTCCTCTCTCCATTTAACCATATTAATATGTTATAGTATATCTTTCTTTCTGGTCTCCTGGTCTTACTCGATTCCAGAGCAAGAATTCATCTAGTCTGGTGGAGTATCCAGCTTCGTGTTGCTACTTGAGGTAATATATCACTTGGAGAAGGTGCACCATTCCTCATAAAAGCTAGTGTGAATTAGCCATACAGAGGAGATCTTATTTGGTCTATGAATACAAAATGTGATTTTGAATATTTAGTCAGGGTTTGCTAGTAGGAAAAAGTATCCTCATGCCAGGTTGTCCTGACAAATTCTTTGCACAGAGAGACGTTAGACACTTGAGGATAGTGTCTGGTAGACATTCAAGTTCTGTGTATGTATATCTATATATTAATACGATAGTGTGTGTTATTTTCTGTGTCACGCTTACATCCGGGTCGTTTAATTGTTATGTACTAAACTGGCATAAATAATTTTACCAAGAATTCTTCATAAGTTTTGGTTTCAGTTTCGATTATAGCTGAAGGAACTCAAGTTATATATATATATATATATATATATATATATATATATATATATATATATATATATATATTCATAAGTTTTTATTTCGGTTTCGATTTAAGCTAATACACCCAAGTCGTATAGATATATATTTTTTTATTTTTGAAATTGCAACAATCAATCCATAGAACATTAACTCTATAATAATATATACGAAATTTGCAAGAAAAATTCAGTTTAATTTAGACCCTTATGTATAGGGCTCTAATGAGTAGCGTAGCAAGGGGAGGGGCGACACGTGCCAGGGGGCGGCATTTTGATAGGCTGAAAATAGAAGAAATAATTGAATAAATAAAAGCTTACAAAAAATCTGAAATTTTATACCAAATTGAGTCTTTAAGGTTGTAAAAAAAAATCGGAACTTTTGGGGGTATCGGAATCGGGAAAATGTGTCCCTATTTTCCATTTCCAAAATCGATTTTTTTAAATTTTTATCTTAAATTTTTTATTACTGATACTAATGATAAATATTTATTGTTTTTAAATTATCACTAAGACTAAAAATGATAATAACATCAAAATACGATATAAATTTATTATACTTGTAAAATATATATATTTTTTAAATTTGCATAAATTCTCTACATAACATTTCAAAGAAAGCAGTTGATTTACATGTTCCGAAAAATGTTGAAAAATTAAACAAAATATTTTTGTCAAGAAAAATACTTTCAAACATCATTGATAATTAAATGATGCAACGGAAAATTGGGCACTAGAAACTTAGCAACAGAAAAGTACGTAATTTTTTAATTGTAGAAACATTAAGCAACTACGGAATAAAACCCGACTGAAAACAGATTTTATGATCATCCTATCGAGGGATATAATTTTAAATATGAACGAAGCGCTATATCTCAAACACTATTTAAGTGGCTTTCTATTAAATACTGCCGAATTCCTTTAAAGTTTCGAACAGTCACAGAGTAATTGATTTTTATTTATTTATTTTTTTCGAACTTTTAACAAAATTTTATAATTGCTGAAGTATTTATCAAGAAACCGAAAAATATTATGGTGAATGAAATCTGGTAATAGGATTTTCATTTATTACTTTTTTATTAATATGATAATTGTAAAAGATAATACAAGAAAAGTGTTCTTAGAACGCGCACCTAACTTAGAAAAATAACGTTATTTGCATTCAAACAAGAGTAAATTTTAAAAAATATGTATATTTCTGTGAAAGACATCCGAATCCTTTTTAAAACTATATTCTCTTCAAGAATGGTCTTAAAATCTATCTTCAATTAACATTTATTCCATAGATGCTTAATTTTCATACCTTGCCAAAATTAGTTCCCCGGTGTCTAATTTTTCTAAATTTGATTAAAATAAAAATATAAAAAGTGATTTTTAATGTTTTTGATTCATTTGGGATTTTATCTGATTTGTTTTGGTGGGTTTTGTCCGGTGTGCTTTTGTCCGGTCCCTTAGCTCACATTGGCAAAGTTTACAAGGAGTTTTTGATAGCACTTGTGATGTATCTCACAATGATCAGATGTGTGAGGTGTTGCGCTACGTAAAAATTGACGAAAGCGAAGGTGGAGGAGTCGCTTCTCCGCTTCATGGAGACAAAGAATTGAAACGCAGAGGAAATTTTTTAACTAATTTTAAGAGAACTGGAGAACGATGGGATATTTGCTAGGCACTTGATAATGCCGCCGTTATGGCAGGCCACCAATTGGGTGTGCAGAAACACATTTCTGAAATCAACCCAAAAACTCTATTTGTGCCTTGCACAAACCATTCATTAAATCTGGCTTGTGTACATGCAGCTTCTTTAGCGGTTCACTCTGTTACATTTTTTTGGCACACTGGATCGGTCATTCTAGTTCTTTTCTGCATCTGCACATTGCTGGGACGTCTTGATTCAGTTGACCAGTCTAATTATGAAGCGGGCTGTGGAAACTAGATGGAGTAGTTGAGCAGACGCTGTAAATGTTGTGACAAAAATGTTTTTTTAAGTCGTCATTGTCCTGAAACAGTTCATGGAAGGAGAAAATACAGCCACAAGATCAGATGCATCTTTAATTCTCAACTCGGTACTATCGTTTCCGTTTCATTTATTTCTGAACTTTTGGAAAACTATTCTTGCAGATATCAATGATGCCTAGAAGTATCTTAAAACAAACGGGCTGGATCTGCAACAATTTTGTTAGGCTGACAGCGATGAGAGATTGCCCTCTTTAGAATAGAGAAAAGATGGTGGACACTGCAATAGATGAGTCAAATAAACTCTGCTCTGAAATGGGGATAAGTATGGAGCATAATGTCTGCAAAAAGAAACGAATGGATGGTGAAGGATTGACTGATGCAGCGCTGGGGTTTGATATTGACTTGAGACGGGAAATTTTGTTCGCTGTTGACTGAAGAAATATCTTGCATATTTCAACAAGTTCACGATCTTGCAAGCAAAGACGCTTTTCTTATACATCAAATCTGCTTGATGATAATTGTCAGTTTGGTGAAGTTGATGAAGATATAGAAAAAAGAATTCTTTGCTGAAAGGAAGAGATTACAGTATTTTGTGAGAGTTTCAGAAAAAGACAAAATCAATGGACCTCTTGAACTTTTGAATTTCATACGGATACCACCTTGGGGATTCCGTCCCTTATATTGTGAACTTGCTGCACATTTTCCTTACCATCAATTGGATTTCCATCAGTTTGTTCATTAGAAAAAATACAAAGAGGTGATCAGAATCTATCACTGCTGCAAAATATCTCTTGCTCTTTCTCAAAACTGAAGCTCATAAAGAACGACAATGAGCCAGACAAGGCTTACAGACTTGGCAATCCTCTCCATGGAGACGGAACTTGTTGATGGAGTAAATATTGAAAGAGTTACTGATAACTTTGCCAAAACAAAAAAAAATAAATAAATAAAAGAAAGCGTGGAAAATCTGATTCTAAATTTTCATCCGACGATGCTTGGCGGCAGTTCTTTCACAAAAAATAAATTTATTGCATTATTTGCAATTTATAAATAAATTTATTAAAAAGTTTTAAAACTATTTTTTTAAAGGGGTTGAAACACTTTAACAACATCAAAAAAGTAAATAAAAATGATTTTATCATTTCATAACATTTTCAGGTTTCCAAATGTTCTCATTTAACTTTATTATTATATTTGTTTGTGTAGCCAATTAATTTAACATTTTTTTATAATTTGAATTATACGTTTTTTTGTTTTCAAAAATCCTTCATTTCCTTTATTTGCGTATCAAGTCTGTATCTACTTGTTTACGTAGCCACTTAACTTAATTTAACAAATTTTTTTTTCAATAATCTGAATAATACGTTTTTGTTTAGAAAAATCTTTGGTTTTCTTCGACAACGACCGTATAGGAGTACTGTAATAAGATAAAAGTCTAGGACTAATAGCAGCGGTCTAAAATTAGACACTTGATTGTAGTTCTATGTAAATAAATATTTTGAGGGCTTTTTGGAATTTTGAAGGTTAATAAGTTATCAAATGCCAGCAGGAGAGGGGTGGCAAATCTTACGACCGCCACGGGCGGCAAGAGCAGTTGCTAAGCCACTGGCTGTAATGATTTGTTTGAAGACCAGTCTGCATCACGAAATTTATTATTAAGACCCTCTGCAACAATGGCTATCCTCTGGACATTGTTGAATCTATAATGAAAAATAAAGTTTCTAACTTCTACAAAATGGAAGAAACTTCAGAAGACAGATGTCCTATTTACCTTCACCTACTTTGGCTAGGTAATATAAGTGTTACATTTGCCAAATAAATCTCACTGTTTGTATAACAATGTTATTTTTTCCTCTAGACTCATTTTCTCTTCAATTCAAAAAGAGGTTCTACCCCCCCTCTCCCATAATGATTCTATTGTGAGCAAAAAGAAAATCCATCGTTTCTATTTGATTCTTCCTCAGTTTTATTTTTTCAATCCCCCCTACGTCATATTTTCATTATTTTTTTTTTATTGTAATTTTCTAACCTCGATTTAATTCTGTTGAGCTAAATTTGAAACTGTTTAGCTTAGCCTTTTCATGTTTTTAGCTTTTAATTCATCACATTAAAAAATTTGGTTATATATATATATATATATATATATATATATATATATATATATATATATATATAAAATTAAAAAAAAATACTAGAAAAGATCATTTCAAGTAAATATCAAGTCAGAAAATTTTATTTTTTTACAATTTCTCTAGTGAGCTGTTTTCTTTCTTTTTCCTGTTTTCTTTTTGTATAAATTGGTAAGTTTTTTTTCCCCCATTTTTTTTTACTTCGCTGGTTGAGACGTTAGTTTATATTAATATTCATGTGAACACTGGAGAAGAATAATATTTTTTCATCATTTTTGACGGAAGGTGTACAACCTCACCATTACAAAGTCATATTTTTTCTGGTGATTTAATACTTTGGGATTTTTTGTGTCATTCAGCCTACAGGACGATCTATGGCAGTTGAGTGGGACATGGTTGAAAGTTTGCTGGACAAAATTAAAAATCTAACATGTTCCAGTAGTCCACTCTCTCCACATGACTTAATCGTTTGTACAATATAGAGCCGTACAAAAGATTCATAGCTATATAAATATTTTTTTCTTTACCCCAAAAAGGGTATATTGCCATTTGGATGTAAGGGTCTACCGTGGTCCTCCCACTACGCAGGTCAGCAGATGTAACCTCTAACTCGGCTGACACTGCAATGGCCGGTGTTCGTCTATCTTTCAGGAGGACCCAACATGAATTCTCAGCATCGCAGGCTTCGGGTCGATTTCTGCTGAAAATCAATTAGCTTTGCATGCAAGCCAAAAAAAAGGACGACAAACTCAGAGGGTTCTAGTCTACGAAAAAGTTAAATTTCGAAAATTACAGGCTTTTACATATGTACAATTTTCAGTCCGTTTTCATTTCATAAACTCCACGTTCACTTATTCTCTCGGATTAGCGGTGGCGGCGACGGCCAGGTAGGAGTGATATCTCTTAGGTTCTCTCTCTCCGGAGGTCTGGCTTAATCTGCTAATTTTGGCATGGGCATTCGCTTATAAACCAAGAGGAAGGGTTGGTTGGAGTAATTGCCAAACCAATCAGGGTCCAACACGTCAAGCTGGAAATTCCCAAATTTTGTGGGTGTGCAACCATACTGGAGTTTCATCGCCTGCGAATCTGGGATGAAAACTCAATTTCTGCTCACACGCCCCAAAAGGTCAACATTGTCACTTTTCCCACTCAGAAATCCAAAAGTCTGAGCAGGTGTTCATCAGGCCAACGAGTGCATGATCTCATTCCACATTATTCTGACATTTCCTGTCATTTTTTTTCTTAACAATAAAATGTATGTCTATTTGTACAAAACACATTAAATTCATTCCTTTTGATAGGTCACCCGCTGCTGTCCAGGATTCAATCAACATTTAACAGACAATCTCAGCATATTTACCCAGCCTTACTCAAGGTTTTAGGGGATCTTAATCTCTCCAATGGGGAGCAATATCGCTCCCCTAGACGGTCACGTCATACTACTATTTAGGACCATATCTACAGAGGACTATGTAAGATGATCAAGATGTTTGTTCACATTACATTTTAAATTTGGCATATTAGTACGGTCCAAGAAGCAGGAAATGGAGACGAAATTCCAGTCTTGTAGTGTAAAAGAGAAGCTATTGTAATAGAAGGCTGTTTGGCATCTAGGGATCTCTAGAGTGAAGGGGTGGAATCTTGCTGCTATACAGATTTGTTGGGGTTATGCTCGTCGAGGTAGTACAAGTGCTATGAGTTCATCAGAGCACATTCCTTTGAAGTACTAGTATAGCGGGTGCAAGGATGCAATATTGCAGTGATAGGATAGAGGTTGAAGCTTGGTTGATAGTATGGGACCTGTTAGATTTGAGATTCTTTTTTAATCCTCTCTAAAAGGGTGAGGCTAGTGGTGGGTACACCAGCGCAGATGTGGCAACAATGCTCCATGCAGGGGAGAATGATGTCCTTGTAAAGATAGATGATACTCTCAGGTGTGAGTCATTTTGTAGCATTTTCTGTTGTTGTCATGTACATAGTAATATCATTGGGGAAGTTATGAGCAGCAATTCCCTTCCATCCATGAACAAACTAGCTGTTTAATTTTGCCTTTCGTCATGGTCACAAAAGCGGCTTGCGTTCATCGGGTTTCACATGACTTAAGATGACTTGAGATGTTGTAAATACTAGCAACACCTTGTTCATGATGCGAGATAAACTTTGAAGCATGTAGAATAACTTGCAAAGGCGTAAATGGCTAAACTATTTGTTAGAAGCAAATTGTGCCTATTTCAGTTTAGTCTGCAGTAGTCTCACCGCAATTAATCGAAAAACTGCTTGCCATTCTTTGAGAATTATTTTGAAAGTGCTGAGTTTAATAGATGCATCCAAGATGTGCAATTCTTCGACTGTCACTCTGGTTTGGTTGAGGATACTAGGACATAACTCTTAGCATAACCTTGCAGTAAGGTTAAATTTATAATTGCAGATTCAGACAAATTTATGCCCAAACCAGTCAGTGACGATGCAGGAATAAATACTGAATTTGGGATTGTTGAAAATGGTGTTGGCATTACTCCATTCAGGTATCAGATATTTAATTCTGCTTTCAATACCTTTGCGATATCATCTAATCAGAGCAAGAAATAAAGCTCCTAACGCCTCTCCCTCTCTATCTCTGCTGAATGCTTGTTACAAATGTGCAAAAAGCCTTGAATAAGTTTCCAGGGTTTTTTGTACAGGCATTTAAAAATGTCACAGATTCTTGAAAATTCACTGTTACTGATAGGCATCTTATAAGATGGCTGACCAATTTTTATAATTCCAGGATCAAATGAACATCTACAGCAGGAATTGAAATATACCCTACTGAAGCCTGATTGTCACAGCTAATGCAATCCAGACGTGAGGACACTTTAGAACAACGATATGTAATAAAATTCTGTTTTAAACTTGGAAAAAATGCAACAGAAACGTATGGAATGCTTCCGACTGCTTTTGGACTATCTTGCATGAATCGAACATCAGTTTTTGAGTGGCATAAGAGATTCAAGGAAGGCAGGGAGTCTGTGAGAGATAAGAGTGGGTGGTGTAAGGAAGTCGGAACACCAGAGTTGATTGGCCAAATAAAGAATTTCATGGATAAGGACAATAATTTCACAGTTTGATGTCAGTGTGAAAACTGTACACACAATTATTTGTGAGGAACTGAACATGTGGAAGATTTGCGCAAATGCACCAGTCCACAACTCCTTGTCACAGACTATTTGACCAAGATGGGCATCAAGACAGTTCCTTACGCTCCCTATAGATCTGACCTTGCTCCCTGTGACTTTTGGTTATTCCATAAGCTCAAGGAAAACCTCAGAGGCTTTCGTTATGAGATAATTGAGGAGATAAAAGAGGCTGTGACATGACTGCTTGACACGTTCACACAAGAGGACTTCTATGGGCCCTTCCAGAAGTTGTTGGAACAGTAAAAGTGCGTTGCAGCCGGAGGAGATTATTTCAAAGGGGACTAGAGTTTAATATGTGTACTATTAATAAAAGTGCCCTCATGAAAAAGTCTGGAAACTTATTGAAGGCACCTCGTATTCTTAGCAATACTTAGGATACTTGGTTTTGAGCCGGCAAAATGTGCATGAAAGCGCACAGATAGACAGTGGGGCATTATCTGACATAAAGATGGTTCCAATGAATGCTATTTAAAGCATTTACTCGTTAATATTGACAATTTATTTAATGAGCACGTTTCATCAGTTTGTTTCGTTTTTCTAAGAATACCTGAACGTTTCATTTGTGTAGTCGTAATATTATTAATAAGAAAAATAAATTTAACATAGTTTTAATAATTAGAAGATATAGAAGAATACAAAAAAAAAGAGTGAAGCCATTTTAGTCAGAAAGAGAATGTGGTTCAAACCTAAAACGAAAGTGTTTCTAAAATATTACAAAGATGCAGTTAAAAGAATGTGGAAAATAAATAATTGCAGAAATCAACAAAAATGTTTGTTTGTTTGATTTTTAGTTTTGTTATAAACTGAAGTAAAAAGAGACTCAAAATCAAAAGAAAAAAAAAAAGAGTTGATCCTGATAAAATGAAGTAAAAACAAAACGAAGGAGAAAATGCTGATAAAACCAAGGCCATGACATTAATACAAGATGCGTCCACTTGGAAAGTTGAATGAAAAATTTGATTTTCACATGTAGTAATTGAATTTTACTGTGAAAGCATTTCTCTTTTTATTTTATCTCAAACGAAATGTTTTCAAAAAAGCAAATAAAATGCAGACACTTGATACTTGTGTGATATCACCGAAAAGAATCAATTACGTTACAAGGTTTCAAGCGAAAGGCTAAGTGGGACTGACGGACAGCCATTTGAAGAAGATATGCATTCACATTTGAAATGCTGACATAAATGAAAATAAAAATGTGATGAAAGAAATAACGTGAAAATTAACTTTTGAAATGAATAAAGTGCTATGAAAATAAGAAAAAAATAATAAAAAGAAATGCTGTTGAAAGATAAAGATTAATGAAATATTGTAAAAGCAAATATAAACGAAGATACCTTAGAAGAATAAAGAGATACAAATATTGTGAAATAAAAGAAAAATATCGAAGAAAATACAAATTTTGTCACAAGATGAAAAATATGTTTGGGAAAATAAAAAAAAAAAGAAAGTCTGAAAAGAATACTACTGAAATAAAGGTATTTTTTAAAAATATTAATTCATGTAGCAAAGAATGCTCAAAGCTGGTTATCTTTCACTAGACTGGCACAAGTGCAAAAGAAAAATGAAGCAATAAGAAATTAACGTTTCAAACAGATTATGTGCACATATGTCACAGAGTACATCAGGGAAGTAGTACACCGGTCTAAATGGTCAAGTTAGCAGACTGATATCTGCATGAAAAAAGACAACTAGAAAATAAAGTTGAATCAGCCTATTTTTTTTTTTCGGTGCCAGTCTGAATGGTCATCGGAATCTGGTTCTCTCTAAACTTGAGAAAAACATCAAAGACAAACTTTATAAAAGATATCAGATTATTTTTCTGATACTGAGTTTGAATGATGCTTTCACCATACAAAAAAGAGCCGGTATTCAAAAAAAAACAAAAAACAAAAAAAAACGAAAATGATGACAATATAATGTGAAAACAATGCTACAATCAAAAGGAATATAAGTATTATCCCCAAAATTGAATATACAATGAAAAGTAATAAGACAAAGAAAATATTGTAAAAATATTTCTAACATGAAGAAAAACATAGAAGACTGAAACCATTGATCAAAAAAGCCTTGTCAAAATTGAGACATAAATGAGAGAAAAGCGCAGTTAAAAGCAAAATGTCGGAGGAGAAAAAAAATTTCAGAGCAAAAAAGAAAACATAGAAATCATTGCATTTTTTTTATTTACAGGATTTCAAAATATTTCAGTGCAATCTAAGTTTACTCTGTAAAAAACATACAATGGATCACACATGCCTTACAATAAAACTGAAAGACTTCATGTTAAGAAGTATTTAATATTTCTTTCTCACCTATAATTTCTGTTAGTATAAGATTTGAGATTTTCTTTCAAATTCTCCTATTTAGTGCTCTTATTTTGATATTATAGACCAATTGAATTACATAAATTAATAGAAAATATTTGTCTGGTTCAATATTCCGTTTGAATGATGCAACTTTGTCATAGAATAAGCATTCAAGAAGTTAAATATACAAAAAGTTAAAATTGGTAGGGGGATGCATGCACCTAATATGGATGAATAAAGTTTAGAATGCATTAGATGGGAGTAAAACTAAGTGTTAGTGCGTTGAAAAAATTATTAGAAGATTAAGTAATTAATGCGTGAAAGTAGGGGGCAGGATGAGGGAATAAAGGAAAACAGTGAAAATAAGAAGATAAAAGACAGTAGATAGGGAAAACAGTTAAATCACAGTGGAAAAATGATGAGTATAGGATAAAACCGGTTTTAAGAAGTGAACTATGGATAGAAATGCATTTAAAGTAATATATATATATATATATATATATATATATATATATATATATATATATATATATATATATATATACTTTTTATTTGTTTTACCATGGTCTACTAATATGTACGCTCGTGTATGTCACATGAGAGGCCACTTTTTAAGAGGCCATTATTTCTTTTACAGAAAGCTGGGACCGCATAAAACATTGAAAATTTGCCAGGGAGGTAATTCAAAAGTCGTTTATATTAACTCTTTAAATAATGAGTAATGAACTTCTATTTAAATATTTTAAAAATAATAAAATTCTTAAAATATATATTTTTCTCAATATAAAATGTTTTTCATCCCTTTTATTCAAGTTTGCAGAACAAGAGTAAAATTGAGTAACCTCCCTTGTTTTTTTCCCAATATTTAAACGATCTTTGTTTACATACATTTGTTTACGATCACTACTTGAGTATAATATTTTCCTACCCGTTATAAATCTTGTAAAAAAAGTATCTTTTTTTCTAAATATTGTTTTAGCTTTGTTATATTTTATTTAACAAAATGGTGAACAAATATGTCGCATTTGGCTGCAAAGTTGGATATAACAACCATGAAAAGTTATCAACTTTTCATTTCCCACATCACAAACCCGATCTGTTTGAGAAATAGGCAAAATTCGTAAATTGTACTGATTGGCTTGCAAAAAAAAGTTTAGTTTTGTGTGTAAAACATTTTGAGGAAAAATTCATTTTGAAAGGGAAAAGAAATAAGTTGAATTAGTTCTCACATCCAATACCAACAATTCATTCATAGTTGGTGAATACCAAGCCATCTCTTTTGCCTACGTCAAACACAACTAGAAAGGCCCCGAAGAATAGAAATTACCAAAATGACAAACTAACAAATTTTACTTCAGCAGATACTATAACGTGTTTCGAAGATTTGGAAGAAACAAAGTGTTGCCCCACCAGTTTCAGTTTAAAAAAAAAAAAAAATGAAAAATATGTATGGATTTTCCGGGTTGATTTTAATTAAACAAATTTTCCATTAATCAAAGAATGTATTTGGATTAATAAAAATTTACATATTCATCATTAATATTATTGAAATCTAATATTACCACAATGGTTTATGAAGGGTTAAACTTACTACGTATAGTATGTTGGAACATTTACACTCTTACATTCAACGTGTTGTAATAGAGCAACCAAATTTCATACTAAAAGGACAACAAAAAGTTCAAAATTTTAAACCTCGTCCCTCATTTTCAGTTGAACTAATAAGATACTTTTTATTATTGTGTTATATTTCTCCTCAAGCATATAAACTACTGGTTGAACAATTACCATTTTCATCATCTTGTTCATCAGAGAAAATACAAAGAGATGGTTAGAATCTATCACTGCTGCAAAATATCTCTTGGGAAAAGGTTAACCTTCTCAGCATTGTATCTTGATGTTGGATGAAATGCATTTTCAAAAGGGAACTTATTTTCATAGTGGAAAGTCTGTTGGTGCTGATAAAAATGGCAACTTATATAAAAGTATAATGGTATTTGTGATTCTAGGGTTGAAGGAGATAGTACCAGCTGTGGTTAAAGTCTGTCCTCAAGTGACTGTTACTGGGGACTGGCTCTCTCAAGAGACAATTGCTTGCATTGCACAGATATTAAATGCAAGATTTAATAGAAGAGCTGTTGTTGCAGATAACCATTCTGCAAATGTACATGCTTATGAAATTTTATTAAACAGATTTTATTACTTTTCCAAATTCTGCATAAAAAATTTCCTCTCCTTTAACACTGTTAATATGCTGAAGAATATTCGAAACAGTTTTCTAAACAAAAGCAAGTTTATGTTGCCTTCTTTTGATTTCAATATTTCAGACCTTCATTTATGTTCCCAGTCAGGCATTTTTAACTTGGTCTGATATACATAAAGTATATAACAAGGACAGGTTTTTGGATGCTAAATTACAGAAAGCACCAAAACATTCAAGGCATTGCATCTCAGTGACAATAAGCAAAATGTCAATTTGGCTATTACTGTATTCCACGAGACAACAAATGCTGCTTGTAAAAGCTACTTTTTGATATGGACTGACATTGCAAATTTTCCGAAATTGAATAGCGCTGGTGGATAATAGCCAATTTTAATCCAAGATTTATGCCTAATTTTTTGAGTAATGCAAATGATGGTAAAATAAACCTTTACCAAAAATTTTCCAACTAAATTGAGTCATGGTCAATTTTTGACTTTTCTCTTATTGCCCATAGTAGCAAAGCATTTGTCATAACTTTAAGAACACAATTTTTATTAAAGAATTGCTGAATGAGGAGTATGAATATATCCTTATTCACAGATTTCAAAGTGATCCCTTTGAAAATCGATTTTCATAGTATCACCAAATGAGTGGAGACTTTTTAATTTGTAGGGATCTTTTAAAATAAAAATTGTAGGGATCTTTTAAAATAAAAATTAAAATTGTAGAGCTCTTTTAAAATAAAAATTAAAATTGTAGGGATCTTTTAAAATAAAAATTAAAATTGTAGTGATCTTTTACAATAAAAATAAAAATTGTGGGGATCTTTTAAAATAAAAATAAAAATTGTGGGGATCTTTTAAAATAAAAATAAAAATTGTAGGGATCTTTTAAAATAAAAATTAAAATTGTAGGGATCTTTTAAAATAAAAATTAAAATTGTAGAGCTCTTTTAAAATAAAAATAAAAATTGTAGAGCTCTTTTAAAATAAAAATTAAAATTGTAGGGATCTTTTAAAATAAAAATAAAAATTGTAGTGATCTTTTAAAATAAAAATAAAAATTGTAGGGATCTTTTAAAATAAAAATAAAAATTGTAGGGATCTTTTAAAATAAAAATAAAAATTGTAGTGATCTTTTAAAATAAAAATAAAAATTGTAGGGATCTTTTAAAATAAAAATTAAAATTGTAGGGATCTTTTAAAATAAAAATAAAAATTGTAGTGATCTTTTAAAATAAAAATAAAAATTGTAGTGATCTTTTAAAATAAAAATAAAAATTGTAGGGATCTTTTAAAATAAAAATAAAAATTGTGGGGATCTTTTAAAATAAAAATTAAAATTGTAGGGATCTTTTAAAATAAAAATTAAAATTGTAGAGCTCTTTTAAAATAAAAATAAAAATTGTAGAGCTCTTTTAAAATAAAAATTAAAATTGTAGGGATCTTTTAAAATAAAAATAAAAATTGTAGTGATCTTTTAAAATAAAAATAAAAATTGTAGGGATCTTTTAAAATAAAAATAAAAATTGTAGGGATCTTTTAAAATAAAAATAAAAATTGTAGTGATCTTTTAAAATAAAAATAAAAATTGTAGGGATCTTTTACAATAAAAATAAAAATTGTAGTGATCTTTTAAAATAAAAATAAAAATTGTAGTGATCTTTTAAAATAAAAATTGTAGTGATCTTTTAAAATAAAAATTGTAGGGATCTTTTAAAATAAAAATAAAAATTGTAGGGATCTTTTAAAATAAAAATAAAAATTGTAGGGATCTTTTACAATAAAAATAAAAATTGTAGTGATCTTTTAAAATAAAAATAAAAATTGTGGGGATCTTTTAAAATAAAAATTAAAATTGTAGGGATCTTTTAAAATAAAAATAAAAATTGTAGTGATCTTTTAAAATAAAAATAAAAATTGTAGTGATCTTTTAAAATAAAAATAAAAATTGTAGTGATCTTTTAAAATAAAAATAAAAATTGTAGTGATCTTTTAAAATAAAAATAAAAATTGTAGTGATCTTTTAAAATAAAAATAAAAATTGTAGTGATCTTTTAAAATAAAAATAAAAATTGTAGTGATCTTTTAAAATAAAAATAAAAATTGTAGTGATCTTTTAAAATAAAAATAAAAATTGTAGGGATCTTTTAAAATAAAAATTAAAATTGTAGAGCTCTTTTAAAATAAAAATAAAAATTGTAGGGATCTTTTAAAATAAAAATAAAAATTGTAGGGATCTTTTAAAATAAAAATAAAAATTGTAGAGCTCTTTTAAAATAAAAATAAAAATTGTAGAGCTCTTTTAAAATAAAAATAAAAATTGTAGTGATCTTTTAAAATAAAAATAAAAATTGTAGGGATCTTTTAAAATAAAAATAAAAATTGTAGGGATCTTTTAAAATAAAAATAAAAATTGTAGAGCTCTTTTAAAATAAAAATTAAAATTGTAGAGCTCTTTTAAAATAAAAATAAAAATTGTAGGGATCTTTTAAAATAAAAATTAAAATTATAGAGCTCTTTTAAAATAAAAATAAAAATTGTAGAGCTCTTTTAAAATAAAAATAAAAATTGTAGGGATCTTTTAAAATAAAAATAAAAATTGTAGAGCTCTTTTAAAATAAAAATAAAAATTGTAGAGCTCTTTTAAAATAAAAATAAAAATTGTAGTGATCTTTTAAAATAAAAATAAAAATTGTAGGGATCTTTTAAAATAAAAATAAAAATTGTAGGGATCTTTTAAAATAAAAATAAAAATTGTAGAGCTCTTTTAAAATAAAAATTAAAATTGTAGAGCTCTTTTAAAATAAAAATAAAAATTGTAGGGATCTTTTAAAATAAAAATAAAAATTGAAGGGATCTTTAAAAATAAAAATAAAAATTGTAGAGCTCTTTTAAAATAAAAATAAAAATTGTAGGGATCTTTTAAAATAAAAATAAAAATTGTAGTGATCTTTTACAATAAAAATAAAAATTGTAGTGATCTTTTAAAATAAAAATAAAAATTGTGGGAATCTTTTAAAATAAAAATAAAAATTGTAGTGATCTTTTAAAATAAAAATAAAAATTGTAGGGATCTTTTAAAATAAAAATAAAAATTGTGGGGATCTTTTAAAATAAAAATTAAAATTGTAGGGATCTTTTAAAATAAAAATAAAAATTGTAGTGATCTTTTAAAATAAAAATTAAAATTGTAGGGATCTTTTAAAATAAAAATAAAAATTGTAGTGATCTTTTAAAATAAAAATAAAAATTGTAGTGATCTTTTAAAATAAAAATAAAAATTGTAGTGATCTTTTAAAATAAAAATAAAAATTGTAGTGATCTTTTAAAATAAAAATAAAAATTGTAGTGATCTTTTAAAATAAAAATAAAAATTGTAGTGATCTTTTAAAATAAAAATAAAAATTGTAGTGATCTTTTAAAATAAAAATAAAAATTGTAGGGATCTTTTAAAATAAAAATAAAAATTGTAGTGATCTTTTACAATAAAAATAAAAATTGTAGTGATCTTTTAAAATAAAAATAAAAATTGTGGGGATCTTTTAAAATAAAAATAAAAATTGTAGTGATCTTTTAAAATAAAAATAAAAATTGTAGGAATCTTTTAAAATAAAAATAAAAATTGTAGGGATCTTTTAAAATAAAAATAAAAATTGTAGGGATCTTTTAAAATAAAAATAAAAATTGTAGGGATCTTTTAAAATAAAAATTAAAATTGTAGTGATCTTTTAAAATAAAAATAAAAATTGTAGGGATCTTTTAAAATAAAAATAAAAATTGTAGGGATCTTTTAAAATAAAAATAAAAATTGTAGGCATCTTTTAAAATAAAAATAAAAATTGTAGTGATCTTTTAAAATAAAAATAAAAATTGTGGGGATCTTTTAAAATAAAAATAAAAATTGTAGTGATCTTTTAAAATAAAAATAAAAATTGTAGGGATCTTTTAAAATAAAAATTAAAATTGTAGGGATCTTTTAAAATAAAAATAAAAATTGTAGGGATCTTTTAAAATAAAAATAAAAATTGTAGGGATCTTTTAAAATAAAAATAAAAATTGTAGGGATCTTTTAAAATAAAAATAAAAATTGTAGTGATCTTTTAAAATAAAAATAAAAATTGTGGGGATCTTTTAAAATAAAAATAAAAATTGTAGTGATCTTTTAAAATAAAAATAAAAATTGTAGGGATCTTTTAAAATAATAATTAAAATTGTAGGGATCTTTTAAAATAAATATAGGAGGAAAACGTATATCTATTGCCAAAGAATGAAAATTCAAATCTTTAATATTTTGTCCAAACACGAATCGGGAATAAATGAACTGTTTATCATCTGCTAGCAAATAAGTGACATGTTCAATTGCTGGTTACGTTGCAAAAGAACTTTTGAAGCATTTCAACTTTGATATTTGTTCTATTTTTATGATTGGCAATGATATAGAGATCACTGAGAATCATTACCTTAATTTATTATCTCGAGGTTTGACAATTCCATCAACTCAGATTGTTAAATTTATTTGTTCTTGCTTTGGGATTTTAGATTTTTCTCATCAATTCATTGAAAAATATGGGCAGTCTACAGCAAGAAAGTCTGCAAAAATAATTTTGAAAACTTATTCACCAAAATATGTGCATACATGTGAGCAGCATATTGGAAAAGTAGATAAATTTGCAATAAAATTGTTATAAATATATTCAACAAGCAAACAATTTCTTCAGATGAAATTAGAAAAGATTCATTATTTAAAAAAAAAAAAACAGCAACGACCAAAATCAAATTAAAATCCAGAGTTGAACATTTAGCTTTATTCTATTTACAATTTTTACTGATTTTTATGTGTTTTGTAAAAAATACTTAAAATTTTCTGATAACAAAAAATGTCATTGTGGTAGAGCGAAAACATACATAAGAATTTATATGTCACTACACGTTGATGAACATGCTTTGGTTGGCTAGTTACAAGTAACTAGAGATCTCTTCAGGCGATGCTACTTATACAAAATTAGAGTTTATAATCTTATGAACTCTTACGGTCTCTAGTTACTTGTAACTAGCTTACCGAAAAGTATACCTGGCTTTACTTTGATATTGAACACTTTTTATGAACCTTGTTAAAAATTCAGTGGTTATTTCACCTCTGGAAAATATTAATAAACCGACTTGAAAAAAACAAGTATATTCTATTAAAAAAAAAATCTTCAAAAATCACTCGATTCGGCATTAAATAACCTGAAAAGGGTTGATATTTCGTAAAACAAAAATAACCAAACTAAATCATCCAGGTTAATATTTTCTGGAGTTGAAACAACCACTGAATTTTGAATATATGTATTCAATAATAAAACGTCAAATAAAAACAGCACTAGCAATCCATTACCGAGAGCTCAAAGTGGATGCTTGCCCATAATCGAATGGTACATCGTACAGTTAGTACATGTAGAAATTTAGATGCACAATATAAATTATGTCTGAATGAGTAGTTTGAAATTCTAAATTTGAAAGACTACAAAACCTATTCAGTTGTAGAAGTGAAAGAGCAAACGACTGTATACACAAAATAAACTTTACTTTAGGTTAACAATACATAAGAAAAAAATAAATAAACAACACTGAAATAGACAACACCTAAAATAATAATAAAAATAAAACTATTCTAAGCATGCACATCTTAAAATATGGTTACGCAATTATTTGACATATTCATAAGAGTACATCACCCTATACAAAACAGAACAAAAAAGAAGTCATGTAGCTGAAACTTTGTTTGAAAAAAAAAACTGCCATTGGTTAATGAAAGCATTAATCTATAGGATGGAAACCAAAGGTTCTGATTGATTTGTTATAGATTAAGCACCCTGTCTATATGTGAAAACTGCCGGTAAGACAAATTCCATGTATTTTAACCTGATGATTCATTACAAGGATGAAACGCAGAAGCATCTATGTAGCTTAATTGATATAAATGCATTTTCATAACTTATATATAATTTTATGCAAATTGCTTGAAGCATTGCAATATGTAAGTAGAATGGACCTAGAGGACTATCAGAATGCAGGAATTGGTGTTGAGAAAGAAGACAAGAACGAAATGATTTTTGTATGTAATCTTAGTAGGTCTTACTTGATTTAATCCTGACTTCTACACGGTGACCAAAGTGCGTATGATATGAACCATAATAGGTAAGACTTATCATATGATGTTTCAAATCTCTTAAACCTCATATATATATATATATATATATATATGAGACATTATGGAAATTGGCTTTGAATCCAATTATTTGGGATGAGGGAGTGGTTATAAGTACTAAAATAAGCGCCTTTTTAATTATGTTTTTTTTTTCTTTTTTTTTTTGCAGACTTTACATATTTCCATTTCTTTGGTATATTTTTTCTCCAAATTCTTTTTTTCATTCATTATAATAAACTTTCTAGCAGTTTTTTGAGGAACATCCATTCATCATTCAGTTGCTTAGTGATCTTCTGCTATTCAATGAAACACGTGTAAGACGTACTATTAGGAAAATTCAGGTGTTTGCATAATAAAAAGTAATGACATTTTATGAGTGTTGATTAGTTTTATCATTTGGTTTTGGTGCTTTTGTATCGGATGTTAAATATACAAAAACATTTGGTTACCATAACACAGACCTGTCATATATTGTTATATTAAAGAAACTTTTTTATTCCTAAAGTAATTTATGTTGCATAATATAAGAATACTAGCCTTAGTGTCCGGCGTTGCCCGGGTGTTTGGATGTGTGTGTGTTGAGAAAAAATAAGTGGTAGTAGGCAGGCAAGCAGGCTCGAACCCTAACCGCGAAGAAGGAGAAAGACGTGAAAAAAAAAAAAAAACGTCTTTGACGTTGCGTCCATTTCCAAACCAGAAGTGGCGAAAGTTTAAATTAAGGCTATTCAATCGAAAAGAGGGGATGACCGTCGAAAATATCGGTGAAAAAAGCGACCCCTCCTTGTAAAAAAAATTCCCAGTTGAGGGTGAAGGAATAACTGTTTTTTTTGGCAATTTTTCGATATTTGTTGTCCAAAGGGTTACGCTTTAAAACGATATCGATCTCGTGAAAATCCGTACCCTCTGTCGAAAGTTTTAGGCACACAAATATTATAGATGTTCTCTCCGTGAAAAGCGTTGTTAAATACAAATTCAAAATGTAAGTTTAGTACGCCAATTAAACGCATATGGCTTTAAAAAATAAACAAACATTTATTTGTCTATAAATCAAACTACTTTTTGAGGAAATTCCGTCTTCATCAGGACAGACAGTTTTTTTTTTTAAATCTGCGTTGAATTGGCTTACTAAACTTACATTTTGAATTTGCATTTAACAACGCTTTCCACAGAAAGAACAGATCCTTACATAATTCTTGCGCACGACCACGCATATCTCGTAATTAGGACATTTGTAAATCACCGTTGTTAACACCGAACGGATCTTGTTTTTCTAAGTTGCATCATGCCACGAGGGATAAATTAGATTAAAAAAAAAACTGTTTCTATCCTGGTGAAGACGCGATTACGTCGAAAAGAACTTTGATTTATAAACAAATAATGTTTATTTTTAAAAAAATCTGCGTTACTAAACTTACATTTTGTGTTGCATAAATGACAAATAAACTTTCTCTTTTTAAATATATATAAAAGATTATTTGTATTATATATAAGTCACTTACTTAGCGTCCTTAAGGAAAAACTCTGGAAACATTTGCAATCTGTAATTTGATAATGGGTCCCTGGAAAGCTGCTTGATTTGGTCTGACAATGACTTAACTTCTTTTTCCATTTCTTCTTTTGCTTTGAGATGAAACTTAATTTCCTTGAAGAGAAAAAAAAATAAAATAAAAATAAGCAGAGAAAAAATGAAAAAGTGATTATGGGTTCTTATGTTTTTAATTTAAAATCACAAGGATCTTTTCTTTTATCTTGTTTAATAAAAATCTTTTTCTATTTCTTGGCAAAGAAGTAGGAAAATTACCAAAAACGAAACAAGATTTTGTAAAAAATGGGAAAACAATTTTTTTTTTAATATTTGCGATATAAATTAAGAAAACAGAAAACTATGTGCAACATTAATAATTTAAATGAAAATCAATTTCATGGAGTGAAACGAAAAAAACGAATCAGTTAAAAAAAATAACAAAGTTTGTTTTGTATAATGGAAGATATATTCCTCTTTTGAACAACAACAAGAAAGTAGAAAATCAATGTTCCAAAATTAATACATTTTTTAAATAATGGCGAAGTTTTATTTAATCTCATGTTGTACATCTGCTATAAAAAAAATGAAATAAATTTAAAAAAGAATTCCAAGGTTGTAGAAAATATATTGAATTTTCCCACAGATCTTAATGATAAAAGCCGTAAAAAAACTCAAAACAAAAACAACGCATGTAAATCTTATCTTGAATTTATTTTTCCATTCAATTTATTTTGTTTTGTTATTCTGAGGCAAAATACTTTTATCCATTCATAATATAAAGGGTATTTCTGTGCGTGTTTGTGTGTCTGTCCATCAGAAACCCGAGAAATCTATTTCAATATCTTAACTTTGTTTTAGAAATAGAGATTATTGAATTAATATTAAATAATAAATTCCCAACAAATAAAGAAGATTAAATTTTGAATTTTTTAAATGAGGGCTGATTGTTTATCTTACTTGTATTGATCGGACTATTGTTCTTAGGCAAGTTGGTTGTTGTTTCTTTTCAAAACAACAACCAGCATTCCTAAGGACGATGATGATGAGAACAATAGTCCGATCGCTACAAGTAATATAAATAAAGAAGATGCTTTGGCCGGAAATCGAAACCGAGATATTTAGTTCGAGCTATTTATATTTTCTTATAAATAAATCTGAAAACATTGTCTTGATAAAATAATTATAGCTTTGATGTGACATCATAGATTTATGATTTATGTATGTATCTTCAATAAATATATAAAGTGCGTCAACGTATGGTTTTTAAATAAATTGTATAGACATCATATAATTCTAAAAATTATCCTCATATTATGAACGGATCTACCAGTCATGCAAAAATATGCGATTTGAGACAGCATGGATTTGATAGTTTATATAAAAATGACGAAAATTGTCAGCTTTTAAAAATTGTCAATGCATTAGTAAAAGCCATATAAATTATAAATTTGTTGTGGTGATAACATATATATATAACAGATAAAATCTGTTGTAGTGATGACACTACTCGCAATCATGAAAAAAGTCCGAAAAACTGTATGAATGCATGTACAGGGTGGAATGATAAAATTGTATCCCTGGAAAAGACTACATGATTCCATTTCCGTTTAATGAAAACCAATTTTCTTTTTCTGTTCCAGACCATTGTTAGCCAGTTGTGTACAAATCATAAGAGCGATAGGAGCCTTCTATCATGTCTGAAAGTGACACAATGTTCAATCAGTGAGATCAGAGTTGCGCCGCTGTACAACTCATGCTCTTTCCTGACCCAAGTTATGAAAGTCAACACCAAAGTGTACCTGGATGTGCTGAAGAGTGTGGTGATCCCCTGGTGCAATCAGGTGACCGCTGGCAGACCCTGAGTGTGGCAGCAGTACTGAGCAATGGCCCAGAGTCCAAAGAGACCCAGACTTGACTTTAGAAAAAGTGCTACAATTTTTTACCCTTCTCTCACTGGTCCCATCCTCCCTCTACCTGAACCCGCTGGACTACTTCGTTTGGTCATAAGTCAAGAACATAACCAACATGACCTCCCACAACACCAAAGCCAGCCTGAGCCCTGTTATCTACCGAGTATTTGCTGAGCTCCCGCCAGCACTTGTGAAAAAAGGCATGCTCCCAGTTCCGGTAGTGATTGAGACTAAAGGCGGCTACATTGAATAGATGTCAGCTCTACTACATAATCAAGTGATCTGAATTGATTTTTTTCAATAATGGTTATTGTTAAGTTGTCTCCCTTTATATTGGCATTAATATGCATATAATTTGTTAAGTTATCTCCCTTATAAAAAGGCAGAGTTAACGAACCTTTCTTTTCAATATGGCGTCGTAATGTTTGTGTTTGTTAACCGTTAAACTCTAACCGTAAGTGTGTTGCATATTTATTCAATTAATGTATTAGCTGCCGTAATAAATTATATATATATATATATATATATATATATATTGTTTATATACATATACCATCGGAGTTGGATTATTTTACTGGTTTTTCAGTTATAAAATAAAGCTGTAGTGCTGTTTTCTTTAGGACGACAACTATATTGTTCCACACTGTATTATGAACGGATCTACCAGCCTAGCAAAAATATGCGATTGGAGACACCATATATTTGCTAGTTTATTTAAAAATGACGTAAATATTAAGCTTTTCAAAATTTTCAATGCAGGATTAAAGGCCATACACATTATAAATCTGTTGCGGTGATAACACTCCTCACCGCAATAATGAACAAAGTCCGAAAAGGACTATAAAATGGATGTATTGTAATTGTTAAATGTAAATTGATGATGAAGACAAAAAGATTTATAGTTCATTTCCTTTGTTATTTGCATGTCTTTATTCTGTCAACTGTTCGTGTATGACAACGGCACTATTTCCTAAGAATTGTTTATGGTGTTGCGGTGTGTATCAGATCACCGCTTCCACTCAAACAATGGCTACGTTCGTCAGCGGAAAGTCACGTGACCGACACATCATCAGCATGCGTGGTAATGATTCCCTTTGTCTTACCCGCAAACGAGCAAAGAAAACATAAAACTTGACTTTTCCCGGATAAACAAGAACAGCAGGCTTTTGGACCAAACTTAAAATATTACACAATCAATATACATCTAAAACTCTTTTGATTGTGACAAGTTCGGTTGGGAATTGATTTTTATCATTTGTTTGTTTACTAAGAACGTGCCTGTTATATCAACACTCTTTTATAAAGACAGTACTCGACTGGCTTAGCCTTTTGGCTAAGCCCGGCAACCCCACATATAAGACCATTGCTCTTGTAGCATTCAGTTATTGGTCAATGCAGGGGAAACCCTTCATACCAATTGTCACTATAAAGTTTCCTCTCGGGGGAGCTGGTCCTCCTGCCCTTCACTCTCCACATTAAATAGCGGCCTTGTACCTAATTTGCTCAATGGGGAAGCAAATAAACAAACTGTTCCAGCAGATACTGAAAGCAAATACCATTGTATTGATGAGTTTCTGGTCCATGTAGGGGAAACCTTATATTTCAAGAGACTCTCCCTACCGGCTCCCATTTCCCACCTCTCAGGAGCTGGCTCCCTTTTCCCTTCATCTCCACATTAAAAAATGGCTTCATGCCTAATTTGCTCTCGTGGGGAAGCAAATAAACACAGCCAACTAGGCTACTGAGCAGGAAGTTTCCCTAAATGCAATTCTGACGCAGGCACCCAGTCAAGTTTTTAGGACTACTTTCAGCAAACTACTATCGCAAACTACTACTGTCTTTTGAGACTACTCTCTACAACCAGTGAACTCCAGCTTCCTTCTGCAGCTTCCATTGTCCGAATTTAACTTAGTAACAGCCAAATTAGACGTATTTAAATACTAGAACCTGTAAAAACCAATTACATATAACCATTTGCAAGTAAGCTAAGGAGAAAGAAGAGGAAAATACACTTGAAATAATAATAAATTTTTATTTAAAGAGGGAAAATAAATTTAAATGGAAGGGAGAAAAAATCATAAAGTCTGAAGTTCAACTTTTAACCGTATAAATGACTGTATTTTGACTGCCAAAAATGTGTCTTGGTTTTGGTGAACCTTAAAGGTTCTAGTAACAGTTTAGAAGAGAGAAAGAATAGAATAAACGATAAGAAAAGATTAAGAAAGAAGTAAAACTTACTTTTAGGTAAATATGTGTTTTTTTTTTTTTTTTTTTTTTTTTTTTTTAGAGAGAAGAATTGTCATTCCTGCTTGCGATAACATAAAAATAAAAAAATAAAAAATGTCTCGTTGGATTTTCTTTTTTTTTTTTTCAAATAAATCTGCGTCTTTTTTCAACTTTCTTCTGCTCATAGTTGTCGGCTTTTACTTGACATTACTTGACCTGATGTAGTTTCGACTATAGTCAGTCGAACAAAAACTTTTCTTGAAATGAAGGCACCATTGAAGATCATACGCTTTCCTTTTCACTTCGAATATTTCCTGGGTAACAAGCAAATTGTTGTTTGCAACGTCACGTTTTCACTCATCTGAGGTTTAACTTTTGCACTGTTTTCTTTTTCTCTAGACAAGACTTGACTTGATTTTTTAAGAGACTTTTCTGAACTCAGCCAGCATTTTTCTCTTTATTTTCGTCACCTAGATGAAAATTTAACTGACGAAATGGGACCTTCAACTAGAGCCTCCTGATGTATCACCACGATTGGTTACTATATCCAGGTCCGACTTTTCAAACAACGACCTTTTACTTCCAAAAGCCAAGGCAGCAACCTTTTTTCACTTCAATTTTCGCTTAAATTGGCGAGCAAAAAATCACTCGACCAATCGTCACTAAAGAAACAGTCACGTGCTCTCAGTAGCAGTCTACAACAACTTACATAGAGGGGTGGGCTAAAGAAAGAAGAAAAAGAAAGAGAGAAAGAAGGGTAGATGGAAGAATTACATTCTAACACCATCACCTCCTGCAGCCTTCCAGCTCCTCTTGAAGCTTCCGAGACAGGTAGCTGGGCGTCAGTGGGCTCTGTGACAGGTAACTGAACGTCAGAGGGCACTGAGACAGGTGATTGGACGCCCAACGGCTCTGAAATAGGTAACCAGACAACAGTGGGTATTAGAACAGGGCAGCTGAACGTCAGTGAGCGCTGGAACAAACAACCAGTGGGTAATGGAATAAGGTAGCTGGGAATCAGGATGCTCTGAAACAAATAACTGGACGTCACTGAGCTCTGGAACAGGTAACTGGACGTCAGTAGGCATGGGAACAGGTAACCGGATGTCAACAGGCACTGGAATAGGTAGCTAGACGTCAGCAGGGAAAGTGGTGCTCTGATACACACTACGACAATAGCAAGGAAAAAAAAAAGAAAATTAGGACTAACTGAACTTTGTCATAGCATTTACATATTTCAATCTGAATATAAATACTGACATTAGGAACAATAAAGAGTAAGGTGTTTAATTCTCTAACAAGTATTTGTTAAATTATACTTTGTGTGTACATGCGTACGAAATACAATTTAACAAATGCTTGTGCTATATAATGAAAGCCGCAGACTTGGATGGAAAGAATGATTTATGGATTAGGGTTCAAATGATTGACCCTCTGCAGATAGATGAAATTTGAGGATATGATTTCCAGAGAATGGAAATTTTACCCCTTTTCCGACCTGAATATTTGATGGAATGGTCACGATAAAAAGTCGTCGTCCACAGAATTCTCGATGGTGTGGGGGCGAGAGCACACTATTAACTAAATAGAGCACAGCCTAACCCCCTCCTCTCTCTGTCTCTAATGCAGTAAACAACTTCTAAAAGTATACAGCTCTTTCTGATCCTATGTGATAGTACACTCTGCATAACTAATCAATCTAACCCCCAGTGTTCGTGTGAAGTTATGAGACAATAATAGCAACTTTGGATATCATTATAAATTATACACTCAGAAAATAACCGATACGTAATACATTTTCGTATTAAAATTTATAAATTTAGTTTACATTTCAATTTGATACTGATGAAATTTGGAGGAAGGGGTTAAAACTAGTCTTTAATGATTAGGGGGCTCTCATAAAGTAACTTTCAAGTTTAGGTTAACACTTTGTAGTGAAGTAGAAAAAAAAAAAGAAATTAAAAAAAAATATATAAGACACAGCTGTTCCTTCCAAAAGGTCGAGCTGAAGAAAATAAAATAATTCACCGTCACTTCTTCCAACCGTCGTTTCACTCTCTGCGCTCTTCACCCTGCTTAAAAAAAGTACCGTTTATATGCTGCCCATTTCTCCACTTATGCAAATTGACTATCAACCAGAGCCATCTAGTTTTCCATTTCTCCAAACAGCCAATTTGCAAAGGGGGACAACTCAAACCACACACTTGAGAAACGCGTTGTAGATGGATACTTAAAATAGTCTATTATGATATACAGTAGAACTCCAGGATACGTTTTTTTTTCAGGTTATGATGTGGAATACGATGTTTTCAGGCCCCTGGTTACGGCATTTGCCCCGCCTTACAGTGTTATTTATAATGTTATTTGATTGTATACACGTGTATTATATACTGAATTGTATTTTGTTACTAATTTTTAATGCCGGATCCCGGGGTTCTACTGTACTAATGAGACTCGGAAATTTCACTGTCCTTTCTACATCACTCTGTATAGATTGCTGTTAACTCTTTATGACCTGGTTCAATTAATTCGTTCAGTCGTAAATAAATGAATATGACGGCATAAATAAAGTGGGAATTGATTCAAACATGCCTTGTACATATTAGTTCAGTATCTGGGTAGAAGCCAGATACCTCCAGATTACAACTGTCCATTGCTTACATCCAGTATGCCGCCATCTAAAATTAACAATGAATATTTTTTTAAACATCGACACCATAATTCAGGTCATAAAGGAATAATAAAATTCTTCTTAAAATAGCAAATATTAATATTATTAAAAAAAAAAGATTCTTTCATATTTTGTAAAAATAATTGTTACTGTTATTTAAACGAATAAAACGAATGCCTTTTTGTTATTTATTTGTTTAAAAGTTTATCAATTTAATTCTTTTGAAAACAATATTCTCTGTATTCTCATAAAAAAAATTGCCAACAATATCGCTTTTTAAAATTATACGGCTATAGTCGATGGGAGAAACAAAATTTAAATTTGAAACAATTCATTTTAAAAATGTGTAAAGTCAGGATAACTTAATGACATTAGATTAATCAACATCATTTTTTTCTGTTCAAACGATCTCATTGTTTTAATGTGTGTGAAAGGTGATAATGTATGACATGCCTTAGCTTACTTTTATATAGATACTAGCCTGGGTGCCCGGCGTTGCCCGGGTGTTTGGAGGTGTGTGTTGAGAAAAAAAAAAGTGGTAGTAGGCAGGCAGGCTCGAAAGCGTACCATAAAGGAGAAAAAGAACGTAAAAAAAACGTAGTGTCTTTGCTGTTGCGTCCATCGCCAAACCGGAAGTGGCGAAGGTTTAAACATAGGCTAGTCAATCGAAAAGAGGGGATGGATTTCGAAAATATCGGGGAAAAAAGTGACTCCTCCCTGTAGAAAAGTGCTCAGTTGAAGGTGAAGGAATTAATGTTTTTAGCCAATTTTCGATATTTGTCGTCCGAAGGATCGAGCTTCAAAACGATACCGATATCGTGAAAATCCATCGCTTCTGTCGAAAGTTTTAGGCATACATACATACATACATACATTTCAACAGACAGATGAGATTTATATTTTCAATGAAAGTTTTCCTATCGGATTTGAAAGGACGGTGCTTTGGATCTATGCAGGAAAAAGCAATTATGATAATTCTATGTGAAACTAATATGTAAGCAAAAATGTAATCCACTTATAGGCGCCGATCCTTGGATCTTTATTATTCTTTAATATTCATATTGATAACATTGTGCTTGAGATGAGTATATTTGCTGGTTATATAACACTCTATAATAGGCATGAGGAAAAAACGGGTACACACATATCTAAAGGAATAGCAGAATCCTTAGAAAACGACCTCCAGTTTCTAGTGGAATGAAGTCAGTAATGGTAATATTTCATGCTACTAAGACTAAGCTTCTTTACTTTAACAATCATAAGAAGCCTTTTTAACCATCGATAGTCATAACTAATAACACATTATCTGGGAGCTCTTCGTTCAAACTCCTTGGCTCAACATTCACAGGCATCATGAACTGGAATGAATACACTGAGGACATTGCAAGGTCTGCTGCAATATATGGATTCCCTCTACCATGCTAACAAATGTTAGTATATCTACAATGCCACAATTTGCTCATGCCTGGAATATTGTAGCAACATCGGGGCTGGTGCATTTACTACTAGTCTCTCCCTCTTGGACAGCGTTCAAAAAAGAGCCTCCAATCTAACAGGTCCTGCACTGTCAACTAAGCTCCATCCTCTGTCCCATCGTCGCAATGTTTCATCCCTGTGCCTGTTTTATAAATACTTTAACAGAATGTACTCGGATGAACTCCTAGCATTTATACTCCCCCCCCCCACAACGTACATACTTCTGACAAACCTGATTAGCAACAAAATTCCACCCTTCCATTCTAGAAGTCCCTGGATGCCGGAAAGTCTTCTCGTCTAATAGTTTCTTCCATTGGACTGATAGACTTTGGAATTCTCTCTGTAACCAGCTTTTCATACTGTACTGACATGCAGAAGTTTAAATATAATGTAAACTGACATCTTGTTCGTCTCTTTGCATAGTTCCTTGTAAACATGATTCCAAATAGTAACCCCTCATGTTCAAATGAAAATATGCTTTGTTTATGGTGAAAATGAAAATATGCTTTGTTTATGGTGAAAATGAAAATATGCTTTGTTTATGGTGAAAATGAATAAAAACATAATTTACCTGTTCTGTTTTTATTGGTTTCTCTTAGATTCTTTTTAAAATTAGGTACTCACAGTGGGAACTATGTAAAGGTTGTTGACAACCTAATAAAAGTGAATCAGACATGGCCATTTTTCAGTTTGCGTAACTAATCACTGAATGGTAGCCATTTTTACTACATGTATTTAACAACAAAAGATAATGTTTAAACACAGAAATACAAGGATACAAATTCACTTTTTGATTAACTTGTGTTTAAAGATTCATTTCTTTAAAATGCTCTTACCAAAAATGATTGTAAGTCTAATACTTGTGGAGGACTATCAGATCTTTACTTAATGGAATTCCAACCAATAAGTTTTAACACATGTGTTTATTACTATTATTATTCCTATTTACTTGCCTCCCCACGAGGGCAGAGTTAGACACAAGGTCGGGTTTTAATGTGGAGGAAAATCCAGTTCCCTCAAAAGTGGCACTCTGGATGGGAACAAAAATAAAAATTGTCTCAGTCATGAAGGATTTCTCCTCCGGTGACCGAGGACAGAAAAGGTTAACTGCAGCATCAGAACAAATACTTCACTGTGATCTTGAGCCGAAGGCCAAGAAACATCAAAATAATTATTAGTATTAATTACTATTAGTAATAGTAAAAATTTGAAACCCTCCCCGAAACACATATGGTACGCCAAAGATGCTTCATGCTAGATTAGGGGCAATTCTGCCGAATAGTTTAGCATTAGCAGTAACAGTAATAATATAAACATTACATGACACGTTCTGAATCTGAAGATTTCTTTATGTCAGATTTGAAACGATTATGTTTAGTAGTGTGGAGTCTTATAAGTAATCAACAGAATAGTTTTACTATAAACAAGGCTTTCTCTAGCCAGGACTTTTGCTTTTGGACATCGCTGCCAAGTTTGGTTTTGTCCATATATAATCGGTATTCTTATTTCTTGAATGCTGCCGTTGAATTTTGGCAAACATCTTTTGGCAATAATGAATAAAGAGCAATATTTGAACAAAGTACTTTAGCAAAACGCTCTTTTTGGTGTATGCAATAAAAACAAACAAACAAATTTTTAAATGGAAACTAAGACATTTACTTTCATTTCCATACTTTACTTCGACTAAGAATAATAGTTTAAACAATTTGCATACTTTTGCAATGCTTTCACAATTTAATGGAAAAAATAATTTAACCGGTGAATGAATAAACCGGTCTTTGATTCGATTGGTAGTTCAATGGGGTTATGCCATGATATCATCTTATATATAAAATAAAATGAAGTTTTCTTCTATTTCAATTTCTGAATTTCGCTAATAAACAAAAACTGCTTAAAATTTTTCTTTTGTCATTCATTATCAACACTGGTTCATGTTATTAAAAATAAAAATTTAAATTTCCAATTATTTTTAACATTTTGATATTTAGTTCATAAATATTGTTTTTATTATTGCTTTGGTTACTAATATTGGACAGTTATAATCCTCTCTCAGTGTCAAGTCCTCTTACTGTTACCAGCAGTTCTAATATTTTGGAGAGGATATGTTTGAGCTACACAACCTGTTAGAAATAAACTAACAAAAAATGCTGGTTAATGCATAAGATAATAGGTACTAACAACAACTACAGTATTAATATTAAATTATTTGCGATATTCACAATAAAAATTTGGACATACATCAAATCACCATATTTGTTTTAACATCCATTTTACATGCTTACATGTGTTGGAAGGCTTTTATAAATTTACTTCCGAATTAACCAATCTCTAGTCAAGTCTTTATTTGTTCATTTTTTGTTTCAAGTCCATTCTTATCACTTCATTCCATGAAGCATTCCCCTGTCAAATAACCCTCTTACTATTAAATATTAGTTCGTATAAATGATGTGACTGTTTACGTGTACACACACACACACACACACACACACACATATTATATATATATATATATATATATATATATATATATATATATATATATATATATATATATATATAACCGTGTATCTGTGATCGTCCCATGTGAATTCGTGTATGTATAATGCGTGGGTGTCGGTGTTTACACACAAAATACAGTTAATCTAATCCGCGACAGTTCTTTCAACAAAACGTATGCATATATATATTCTTGTTTCATTTTCTTTCTCCTTTGAATGTTTCTTGCATGTTGCTACACTGCTAAAATTTTGTTCTCCTCCAACCACTACCGATCGAAAGGAAAAACTTCAAGACACGAATAATATTTTTTCATATATATAAACGTTGCAATGCTTTTTACTGCCTACATGAAACAATGAAAGACATATTTAAAAACACCTGCACAGACAACATTCTCTCATTTCTGAGAGAGATCAAACTATACCTAAAAATATAACGTTAAGCCCTTTCAAAACACTTAAAACAGATAATCTTGTCCCATCCCAAAAAAAAAAAAAAAAGAAAAAGCTAAGCAAACAAACACACTGAAACAAATAAATAAAACAAATCAAAACGATTTTCAGCATTAAATGATCCAACGAAGGTCAATATGCTGGTGAAATAAAACAACCAACCAACCAAACCAATGGCTGTTGTCTTGAGAAAGCATCCTGCTTTGACAAGCTTCTGAGATTGACCTTCACTCCTGACATGAAACGGAAGACTTCCATCAAATCTGTCGCTAAGGTCACTAGAAAAATGGTTGGCTCATTCTACCACTCCAGAAGGTATCTCACTCCCAATGTAATCTTCTATGTGTATAAGAGCTAAATACACTCTAAGCTGGTTGGTTGGTTATTTTGTTTTATGGCATATCAACCTTTTTCAATTATTTAATGCCGACTCCAATGATTTGGGGGAGAAAAAAAAAATCTTCAAGTTCTTACAAATATTTCTTCAGATGTTTATTTATGTTGCTTGGTTTGGCCGTAGTCTTCAGGATTATTTCATATTGAAGTGTTTGTTTTGTAGATAGATGTTTGCTATACTTGCTTTGTATAGTTTTATTATATATTGATGATGATTTGTTTGTTGTATGTGTTTAGATATTTTGTATATTTTCACATTTGTTGTAATAAGGGATTAGATTTTGTCGTATATTCCAGTATTTTTAAGGATGTCCATGATTTTTTTTGGTTTTGACTTTAAACATTTTTTCTAATTTTGTTTTGTCGAAATATTTTCCCCTTATAATTTTGGCATTTTTACAATCTTCAAATATATGTTTTATAGTCAGTAAGTATCCACATTGCCACTTTGGTTGTTGTTCTTGTTTTAATAATTGTGGGTTAGATGTGTATGTCCTATGTGGAGTCGGTTTAATATGACTTCTTCTCTTCTGTTTATTTATTTTCCTGTGTTCATTTTTTAAGATTTGAAAAGTTTATTTTCTTTTAGTTTCCACGACTGTTGCCATTTCTCTTTTAAGTATTTATTTATTGCTGGTTTCATGTCTGTATAGGAAATTTTAGTTTTTTATCTTTTTAGGGATGACTTTGCTGCTAGGTCAGCCTTGTCTCCTCTTTTTATACCTATGTGACTTGGTATCCAGCAAAATATGATTCCTTTTCGTTTTTCTAGATTGTTTATTTTAATCGTTATATTTATTATTAGGGTTTTTTTTTCTAGTTTTTTCCTTTTAGAGCTATTAATAATTAATAGATAATGAGTCAGGTAAGATGATAAATTTTTGATTGTGGTCTTCTGTTATGGCAATTGCTTTAGCACTAAAGAGAGATGCTTCATTTGGTAATCTTTTTCTTTTGGTAGTTTTTCCTGTTATTGCAGCGCTGCCGGTGCATTTTGTGTCCTTGGAGCCGTCAGTGTAGATGCTTGGGTGATTTGGGAATTTTTCTTTAATTTCTGATAGTTTTTCCAGGTAAGTGTTGGGGTGGGTTTTTGTTTTAGAGAGTTTGTTGAGATCTAGTATTATGTTAGGTTTTTGTATAGTCCATGGAGGAATGTCTATTAATTTAGTTTTGTGAATTTTGTTTAGTGGGATATTTGTTTCTTTAATGATTTGATTCATTCAGAGCCCGAATGTCTTCATTTTGTTTTTGTTTTTGCTGAATAGTGTTCTGTATGATGGGTTTAGGTTGCAGTTGTGAGCTGGGTTTAAGTTGCAGGATTTTAGTATAATGAGGTATTGTATAACCTGCTTTTCTCGTCTTAGTTTTAATGATGATCATTTGCTTTTACATAAAGGCTTTCTACTGGGGAGGTGGGGAAGGTACCAAGTGCAAGTCTCAGTCCCTGATGGTGTATTGTGTTTAATGTTTATAGGTATGATTTTCTGGCTGAACCATATATCATAGAGCCATAGTCCAATTTAGATTTAATTATTGTTTTGTAGAGTTTAAGAAGAGTTTCTTGATTTGCTCCCATTTTGTGTGAGCCACCACACGTAGTAGTTGTAGAACCTGATTGCATTTTGTCTGAAGCTTTTGGATGTGCAGTATAAAAGTTAGTTTCTTGTCAAACGTTATGCCAAGAAATTTATATTCTTCTACAACTGGTATTTCATCATTACATAGTTTCAAATCTGGGTTCAGGTGTAACTTGTGTTGTTGGGAGAAGTGTATCCATTTGGTCTTTTGTTTTTGATATTTTGAAGCCATTTGTTCTAATCCATTTGAGTATTTTGTTGATGGATTGTTGGAGTTGTCGCTCTATAGTGTTCATGTATTTTGATTGATAACAGATCATAAAATTATGGACATATATAGAGCCATTTACCCCAGGATTGAGGCAATGGATTATGTCATTTATTTTTATATTGAATAGAGTAACTGAAAGTATGCTACCTTGTGAGATTCCTTCGATTTGTTTTTTTTTTTTTGGTTTTGACAGAGTTGGTCCTATTTTTGTTCTAAAGATTCCATCTGATAAAGTTTTAGATGAATATTGGGAGTCTGCCTCTTAATCCGAGTTTGTGCTGATCTTTTAATATCCCTTACTTCCAAGTGGTATCGTATGTTTTTTTAGATCGAAAAAGACGGCAATGAGGTGTTCTTTTTTTTTATGTTAGCTTCTCTGATGTTTCCAATCTAATTAAGTTGTCATTTGTGATCATTTTTTTTTCTCAAACCACATTGATATTTAGTTATTTTATTATTTTTTTTTCAAATACCAGACTAGTCTGCTGTTTACCATGCGTTTAATTGTTTTGCATAAACAACTGGTTAAGGCTATTGGTCTATAGTTTTGTGTGTTGCTATTGTCCTTGTTTGGCTTGGGGATTGGTATTATTGTTGTTGTCTTCCAGGTTTTTGGTAGCTTTTCCATTGTCCAAATATTATTGTACATGTGTAGTAAGTGTTCAAGGGATTCCTAGGAGAGTTGTTTGATGAATTTGTATTGCATTTCATCAGGTCCCTCTGCTGTGTTGCGTGACATTTCTATTGAGTTTTTTTTAACTCTGTTATAGTGAACAGCTTATTGTAGTGTTGGAATGTTATTAGATGAAAAATTTATATTTTGTTCTTTTTTGTTTTAATTTTCTGGAATTGTTGATTATTATTTCTTTTGGAGTTTTCTGCATAGGTTTTGGCCATTAAATTTGCTATTTCTGTTTTAGTGGTGGTTTTATTTTGTCCTGTTACAAGATGTCTTATAGTGGAGGTTTGAGGTTTTCCAGAAATTTTTCTTACCATTTCCCAAATTTGTTTGGGTTTTGCATTTGTGTTGAGTTTACGTACATAGTCTTTCCAGCTTTCTTTCTTTTTTGGCTTCTTTTATTGTTCTGTGTGATTTTGCTCTGAGTTTTTTTTTTAAATTCAATTAAATTTTGGGTAGTTGGTGTGGTCTTGAATTTTCGTAGAGCTGCACGCTGGAGTGTTATTGCTTTTTGGCAATCTTCATTGAACCATGGTTTGCTTCTTGATGCTTTTGTTTGTCCTTTAGGTATGCATTCCTTTGCTATAGTGGTATATAGGGTCTCTGTAAAATGATTATCTTCTAGCTCTTGATTTTCGTTTCTTATTATTCTTTTTTTACATTCTCTTTAAAATTTCTCCCAGTCTGCTCTTTTCAGTTTCCAGTGTATGGGAGTTTCCTCATTCAGGGTGGATGTTTCCAGTGATCACTTCCACATGTATCATCATATATTGTCCATGTGAAGTCCATAAAAGTTTTTAAATCACATAAGCTTAGGTCAATCGATGATCTTGATACAGTGACAGGGTTTAAATATGTTGATGTTTTGTTGTTTAATAAGCATAAATTAGTGTTGTTTTGAGTGTTTCCAATGTTTTGCCTTTGGGGTCAAGCTTTTTGCTACCCCATATTGGTTTGTGGCTGAAGTCTCCCAGCAAAAGGAAGGGTTTGGAGATTTGTTCTATAAGGGCGCTTATTTATTTTGTATTTATAGATTCGTTGGGAGGTATGTATATGGAACAGATAGTGATGGTTTTATGCAATGTAATTTGAGTTGCTATTGCTTGTAGCTTTGCTTTTATATTAATTTTGCTATGAGGTATGTTTTTCCTTATGAGTATTGTTGTACCTTCATTAGCTCTGTGTCCTGTGTTGTTGATAAAATCTTATGCTTCATAGTGTTTCATTTACAGATGCTTTTTTTCTTGTAGGAAGGTTTCTTGTAGACAGATGGCAGCAGGGTTTAACTGTGATATGAGTACCAGTAGCTCGTTGTAATTCGCTTTTATACCCCTACAATTCCATTGTGTGATTCTGTGTGTAGTGTTTTGGCTGTCTATTATTGTTATTCATCTGCATATTTTCTTGCTTCTAGGAAGGTTTTGTAGGTACTTGCGAATGTTCATCCACTTCCATTCTTTGTATTATTTTAGTTTTTTTGGTTTGGTACCTCATTTGGTGATATTTATGATTTGGATCTAGATTGAAAACGTTGGCGAGATTTTTCGGTCTCCAGGCTTTTGGCATTTTATTTTTCTTCGGGGGGGGGGGACTTCTTGATTTTTTTTTCTGTCTTGAGTGTCTGTCTTGGCTCTTGATTTCAATAAGTTCGAATTTGTTTTCATCCTCAACCAGCACCATTTTTGTTTTCTGTTTTTTTTTTTTATGTTGATTTTTCTTAGGAGATTTTGTTTTGGTAGGTGAAAGATCCTTAGGTTTAATAGTAGTATTGAATAAGTTTGGAGTTTCAGCCTCATCTTTCTGGAACTGGGGATTCTCCTTCAGGTCCCATTTAGTTAGTTTAGTTAAGTTTTCCTTTAATGTCTCCACCAGTAACTTTAATTCTTTCATCAATTCAATCAGGTTGTTTTGTACCGTCTCTTGTTTTGAGATCGGGCTATTTGTAGTTTTTGCTACACTTGCATATGTTGGGGAGTTTGGTGTGCCCTGAACTAGTCTTCTTGCCACTGGATATGGTGCGTTTGGTTTTAGTTATTTGTTTTTCCTTCTTCCAGACTTTGCATTCCTTTGAATCAGCTGCATGGTTATGTTTGCAGTTTGCACATTTTGATGTTTTTGATGGCATTTCGCAGTTGATGTGTTCCTTAATTCACCACAGTTTTTGCATGTTGGTGGTCTGATGCATCTATCTTTTTGGTGGCCAAAGTTATAGCAGTTGTGACATCATAATTGGTTTGGAATATAGATTTCTACCTTTGCTATCATATAGCTAATTTTTATTTCTGTGGGAGGTTTGGGGGTATTGAAGTTTAAGATGTAGGTGTTCGTTGGGATCATTTGGTTATTTTTTTTTTAAAGTTCATTCTTCTGACTCCTGTAAGTTATTTTTAATCTGGCGAGCAAAGTGCAAGTTCTGGACCCTTTATAACACCCTCTGAACAGTTTAAGGTAATGTGGGAGTAGGCTGTTATTTTGAGGTTGTGGATGTGGTTTTGATTTAGGAGTGTATTTGCTGAGAGTTTATTAGGTACTTCTATAAGGAGGGTGTTGTCACTTAGTTTTTTGATTTGCATCATTTTAGTTATAGATCTGCTTTCTTTTTCAATAATGAATGGAGACAATTTGGTGATTGGAGTACTGCTCTCCATAGATTCCAAAACAATGAATCTTGGGAATATTCTATGATTATCTAATTCTATATCCGAATCTGATTCATCTTCACTTTCTAGATGGGTACTTTGATTTTTTTGGAAGCTATAAATTATATTTTTCCCCTTCATCATCCTTGCTCCCCACCCTCGTTGGAGCCCTAAATTGGGAGGTGGTTGGGGGGAAGCACATTCGCCCAAACACTCCATTCATACAAAGATGATATACTCAATCAGTGAGTGTATCTACTCATGACGGTTTCTTTATTTATTTGGACCCAACAAAGATTTGTTGTTGGTAGCATCAGGTTTCACTATTTGATTGGCCCTTGTTATCGCCTTCTAGTATCAGTATGTTGTTTTTTTAAGTGTTTGTGTGTGATGTATTTGTATTTCTCTTTTTGTGAGGGTTTACTGTTATTAGGGCTTGTCATGACTAGAGGTCGGGCCTTCCTGACCGCTCGTTTAGCTGAAGTAAGGGCCAAAGTGGAATGTTGTAGGCTCATGGCCACTTGGATCCAGGTCATGAGGTGCTCAGCCACCAGGATCCGGTTCTAGAGCATTATGAGACTTTTACTCTCTACAGGGGGGGGGGCAGTTGGTGTATTCTAATGCCTCACCGACGCGATTGGGGTGAGAAGGGGGAAAAAAGGGAAAAAGGGGGGAAGGGGGCTCTTGTTTTTGTAGAACATATTTAAGTTTTACAAAAGAGAACAGAAGAACAAAAAAGAACATCAGTGTATGTGCATTTCGTATCAGGAAGCCAATAGACAGCCTGATCTGGTAGCACCAAACCCTAAGATGGAGAACTATTACCATATCTGGGGAGGAGCTGTCAGAGCACCCTTTTCCTGCTTTGACAGAGTAGAAAACCAGCTTCGAAATCTAGTGGGCAATGTTCTTTTCTTCTCCTTACAACCTCTTTCTCACAGAGAAGACGTTGTGAGTCTATCTCTACCCTGTCGTTATTTTCATGGCAAGTGCTCAAAGGAGTTTCAATTTATGTTCCCTCCTGCAAAGCATTATACCAACAAACACTCATTTATCTATAACCACTGTCAACAATTTCTCCTATTCTCTATCTCTGCCCAAAACTACATGTAAATTCTATGAGCAAAGTTCTTTTTTTAGAACTGACACCTGTAAAACTCTATACCGTGAGGCTGCTTTCCACGACTACATGGTCGTCTTCAAGTCCAATATAAACAAGTTCTTGTCGAGGTGTCCTCTTAAATAATAAGTTTATAAAATTTCAATCACTACCTATCATAAGTGTTGTCTCACTGACCACCTTAACCCTTATCCTCGAGTGGCTTTCCCGTGTAAAAAAAAACAAAGAAAAGAAAAATTGGCTTATTTTATATATATATATATATATATATATATATATATAAAATAAGCCAATTTTTCTATATATATGATAAAGAATACAAGTTTGCAAATTTACAATCATAGTGATTTTTCAAATAGTGGAATAAGTTTTTGTTTACTGTTAAAAGCAACTTTATATATATTTTTAGATAACATTTTAAGTATGGCGACTAAAAATAAAACCAAGAAGGCTTTCATAACACAACAGAAATCATTGCTTCCCCCTCCCCAGCAGGTTTGACCCCCCCCCCTCTTCTGCCATTTTCAAGAAGATAAGGGAGTAGTGGTGGCTCCGCAAGTATCTTGTATTTTGTTCTCTGCAAAGTTCCTGGATCGAGGTATTAATAATGAATCGTTTAAATGTAATTAAACAGTCACTAAGCAGACTAATATTTGCACGGAACGAGTTTGCTTTTGACAGTGAAGACAATTATAATGTGAAAATTTATACTGAACAAATTTTAATTAACTTCCTGCTATAATTATCAATTCGGCAATGACAACCTCTCTGCTCGCAACAATTGCCGCAGTTTGGACATTCCTGTTCTTATTCATTTCTGTTATCAGGTGATAATGCACATATTCTTGATGTAATGTTAGTCTCAATGTCTTTATTGACTCAAGTATTTGTTGGAAAGAGAAATAAAGAGATTCAGATAAAAAGGAAACACACACATTATATTGACTAGATTTTTTACCTGTTAAAAATTAGCAAAAGTTACTAACCGTTGATTTAGAACAAGTACTTTATGCTAAATTGATAGCTCAATATAGTTAAATTTGTGCTCATTTTTTGCATTAAATACTAATCCCTATTAGTCCCAGATCAGTCCATTAGTTTCCATGAAAACTTCTAGACTAAATTTGGTATTGTAGTGACTAATCCTTATTAATCCATAACTGTGCATCGAACGGGTGCCATAATATTTTGTTCATTGCACCAGAAAGGTTTATTCAAAAGTTCAAACCGATCGGCTCAGTAGTTTCCAATAAAAAATGAAACAGACCGACAGACTAAGAGAATATATACATGGGCCCTAACAACTCGCCCAAGTGAAATCTTGGCAGTAGCAGAAAGGAAGATGGAGAGGATAATGTTAGGAATCACTCTACAAGACAGAAAGACAAACATCTGGATCCGCCAACAAACTAGAGTTATTGACATCAATACTGCTATCAAAACATTAAAACAAAGATGGACATAGCCAGACAACATGACAGCAGATAGTATATTAGGACAACAAAATGGACACCTCGTGAACAAAGCCAAAGGGAAAACCAAGAACGAGATGGATGGACTAGCTGATACAACACATTGGTCCCACATGGCAGCGAATAGATCGAGACAGAGATGGCTAAAGTCCAGGTAAGGGTTCCTCATTGAGTGATAAAACCCGTGTTGATTTGATTTGATATGTATATAAAAAGAGAGAAAGAGATATAGAAAGTTTTTGTTACTAACGTAAAACAATTCAGGAGTTACCTTAATGGAAATTGATTCATATGTATTCTTAATAAACTAAAAACATTATCAAGCTGCCAGGCTATTGTTCAAAATTAAAATCTTACCTTTACACTTTAATAGTTTTTAGATGCCGAACAGCACTCTACTTAAATAGTTTCTTCTCTTAAACTGATAGACTTTAGGATTCTATCCTTTTCTTCTGCTTCCCTGTCCTAACATGCAGAAATTTAAAGGTTATGCGAACAATCTTCCTGCTAAAATCCCATCCAGGTTGCTCTATCCCTTATCACAAGTATCTCCAAAATCTTCGAACAGAGGGACCATATTGCTAACTCTTTAGAGTGAGGCCGATCAAAATAAAAAATGACTTGGACGCGTTTTATACTGCTTTGCTTATTATTATTAGCTTCTTTTTAGAGAAACTGATTTTCTAAAACCGCCACCTTTCAATGGTCCTGGATATGACCTAAAACTATATCCGATGGTGAGGCCCCACCTTGCGGCCTTTGGGGAATGTGGAGCCACCCTTTAATTGCCATTGCTCCCAGGTCCACTCTGACGCAGAGTGGTAGTACCTGTTAGGGTCCCAACTATGGGTTAAATAGAATCTGACGTAAAAAAAAAAATATACTGCATTAAAAATCGTTCCTCAAAATAACTAGATTCGGCATTAAATAACCTGAAAAAGGTTGATATGCCGTAAAACAACCAACCAATCCAAACCAATCCACCTTTTAATCATTTGCTTAACAAAAACAAAACCATCACACTATTTTCACACATTTCCCATTAAAAATTTTTTCCTGAATATATTTACGTTTTCCATAATAGCTTTAGGCCCTGTCGGTGGGGCATTAGAATACGCCGACTGCCCCCCCCCCCCCCTGCAGAGGGTAAAAGTCTCTCAATGGGGGTTCTGAATATGACCTTAAACTCTATCCAATGGTGAGGCTCCAGTTTGCGGGCTTTGGGGAGTGTGGAGCCACCCTTTAATTGCCATTGCTCCCAGGTCCACTCTGACCCGGAGTGGTAGTACCTATTAGGGTCCCAACTATGGGTTGAATAGAAACTGACTTGCAAAAAACAAATATATTCTATTAAAAAAATTTGTCTTCAAAATCAATGGATTCGGCATTAAATAACCTGAAAAGGGTTGATATGCCGTAAAACAAAAACAACCAACCAACCATAATAGCTTTATGGGCCAAATTAGAGACTTTGGCAGGCTGGATCTAGCCCCTTATGCAATGTAACTTATTTTTTTTGCGATGCATAAAAATAATAAAAAAATATTTAAATACAAGTGTTCAATTTATTATAAACACTTTTATTCAATTAGTTTTTCTTTTAAAAATAAATCACGTATTTAAATCCGGTATTGTTTCATTTTCTACAGTCCATATTGAAAAATAACATAATCGATAAAAAGAAAGATTTGCAGAATAAAATTACTTATATTTAAATTAAATACAAAGAGTATATATTTACCTAGTATCAAAAAGTGCGAAAAAATTTAATTGAGCTGCTGTTTTGTTAAGTAAAGTGTGGTTAGCTATGGGCGAATGTTTCAAATTGAGATTTGAAACCTTATTGTTTAGACAGCAGTCGTATCTTATCCATATGTTGAATGCTCACCATGAAAGTAAGCGTTATGTTTTTAGATTTGTTTATATTACCAACTACCCAGACAATTCAGTTCTTTTTACAAAGAGCAATACTTTTATGCTAAGTGCCACCATTACCCCCCTTACTAGAGAACAAGTCAAATATATAAAAGAATGGTCACTGCAGATGAATGCTTCAGTGAAATACCTGTCGCTATGACTACAATAGATTTCGAGAAAAAGTCGAGTTTTGTGGAGAATTTAATTCAGCGATGTCATTAGTTGGTTTGTCATTTAATTTGTTCTGACATTCACCAGCCTGTGAGAGTGTATGACATTGACTAACGCCAAATTTCGAGTGAATTGCAAGTCTCAGGGGAATAAATTTGGCTACGTTTATTTTGGTCTATGAATTCGCAGAATTACTTAAATATGATTGCCCTCACAAAAGCTTCAGGCTTGTGCCAAAAATATGGAAATGGAAAGAATTTACTTGACGTATTTATATGTATTAATATGATGCCACAACTAAGTAGCTCTCCAATACTGACCAATTCTCTGCAAAGGTCAGCAACGGTTCAAAATCTCTTTTGGCATTAAAAAATATGTTTTTCTTCTATACCTTGGTATGAACGTAGTTGTTTCTAATAGCCAATGCGCCTTGAAAGAACGTTGTGTTACAATATTGTGTAATGCACAGAAAGGAAATTCCATGGAACAACCATTCCATCTCCTTAATATCTTCAATTACATATGTTGCTCTCTGTGTTGTATCTCTGCTGTGTTTAAAAAAATGACAACATGCTGGTATCTAAAATTACAATATATCTTTATTCTTGGTGACCGGTGTGAATGATTTGTTGTCAGGAAGAAAAATGCAGGCATGGAAATTCGATGGGCTGATTCTTTTTAGACCCGAATCGTCAACAAACAACGATATCCTTTTCGGTTGCTATCATATAACTGTAACCAAATAAACAAACACAACAGCATACCTGAAATCTCATTATCAACTGATTTGGAAACATATCCACTGTTTAATAAAGAACGTTACAAAACAACATCTGTTTGAACAATTCTAGCTCTTTGATATCTTCAGTCGTATGTTAGTCTCAGACGGACACCCACAAAACAGGCTGTCAAAGAATCCAGAACTTTTCTAGCATGGTGCAGCATTCATGAATTCACAGAATTTACCTTCTAGCAGTATCTTCTTGAATGTTTTGTAAATATTTTGTGATCCAAAACATTTGAACTGATTTAAGTGTTCCATTATTTAGGACATAATAACTAGAGCACGAATGGCCTAATTGATATTAGATAAACTATGGAATTAACTAAGCCTGTCTGCCTGCCTGCAGTATTCAACCTTAATGAAAGCAGAAGTTTGTAGGAAATATTAAATGAACAAACGGTCCCTAGTCGCATGTTCATCTTAGTCAGAGGAAATATTTTTGATGATGCAAGTTTTTTTGCAGAAAGGTGTAATCACACTCTCCCATACACTGTCTGATATTCCCAAGTGGCCACTTATCTAGTACTGGCAAGGTTTAGCGTTCACTTAACTTCAGTGATCTAATGAGAACGAGCATGTGTAGGTGGTCATGATTTATGCCAGAAACTGGCTTGAAAACAAATCTGTTGATCAATGAGGAATGTTTCGGAACTTTACGTTTTTCAAAAGAGCGAATAGAAAATCCAGGATCTGTAGCAGACAAGATTATATTACCATTCGAAAACGTGTTGCTACAAGTAACATCCCAAAGGAATTCCTTCCTGCCTTTGAATAGAAAATGGGTGATAGCATTTGATTGATTTCCATCTCTTCGGTCAAGACCTTCTGACTTCTGTGTAGAGCATCGTTCAGGGCCTTATGTCTCCAGAAACGAAGATTGTATAACGAAAAAAAAAAAAAAAAGCTTTTGTCATAAATGTTAAGTATGGACAGATATAAAAGGTAATTCCACCAGGTTGTTATAGGTGAAGTATCCGACTTTGTTGGATTTTTTGCATGTCAACTGAACAAAAGAAAAAGCTTTTACTCTTAAATTATAATAAAAACAATAAAAATGAATCTTTCTGACGACGACGATGACGGTTTTACATGCTGGCATATGTTAGACAGCTTTTAGAAATTAACTTCTATATTAACCTATTTCTAACCAGGCATTCATCTCCCTTTCTCTCAAGTGTTCCGTATTTACTTTCATGTTTTCCTTGTTTGTTCCAGCAAACTAACCCTGCTATCTCGACTATTGTACATCTATTAACCCAGACACTTTCATTCTTACAGTGTGACCAAACCAACAAAGTCTTCTGTTTTGCATACATTTTCCTATACGCTCAGAATTTAATTTTTCTCCGAGATAACACTATTGAATATATTCCCTGATAGATTCTTCTCTAGTTTAATTATGATAACTCTCTGCTGGTTAGTAATGACAGAATTTCCTGAACGTACTTCAGCTACTCTTAGCTTTTTTAATCACAACAACACACACACCTCTGTGCTACAATGCAACGCATATGAGAAGAAATTAATTATAAATTACTCCTTATTTCTAAATAAATAGTTTTAAAGTTTCTGTTAAACAAAAACTATTCATCTCTGGAAACATGTGCAAGAAAACGAATATTTTCTACAGAATTTACATAAGAATATTTATTTTAGAATCTACGTTTGTTTCTATAAAATTTAAAGCTTGTATGTGGAATAGCTTAAAAGTAGTCAGTGCACACAGACACGTCTCTAATATTAATATAGGTTTTAAGTAAGGCTTATATAAAAAGCAGAGAGGGCCGGAAAAGCAGAATAATCCTTTATATTTAAAAACTACAAAATTATTTTCTTCACTCAACAACGCCTCAAAATAAAATTGTAAATGTCAAAGAAATAATAAGCATGATGATAATGTGTCTGAGTTCTTTTTATACTATAAAGTCAATCTGTTTTTTCTTTTTTCTTTAAAAAGTTTAAATAAATTAAAAAAAAAAAAACATTTAAAAAGTAATGAAGAAAGAACCGGTGAAAAGACATTCAGAAATTAAACAATTTGAAATAAACATGATGAGAATATTTTATCTATTGCCATTCTTTGTCTGTGTATGACGGTCACTTATAGACTTCAAAACTATTAAACTGAACTGCAGGAAAAATCTCAGCTACAGAGGAGAAAAAATGGTAACAATGCTAATAACAGCAATAAATCTTGAGTGTAATAGAAAAAAAATGATCTAAAAAAGCAAAAGAAATAACTATAGTATAAGAAAGGAAATTATCCAATTGTGATTATTAAATGTAGTTATTTCAAGCTAAAATTAGCAGCATCAATTCAGAGAAGCTTTTCCAGGTAAAGAATGTAGTATTAATCCAGCAGAGCATACTTCTCCTGTCAAGACGAAAGCCTGTGGACTGAAAATTTAAAAGCGATTCAATATATTTTATACAGTGATTCTTATACCTGGTTAGTTCGTTATCACGCCTGGCTATAAATATAATCGTCCAAGTCTTTGTGGTGATACCCTGCTATTATGCCAAAAAATATTGCAATAATTAATATATATCTATAAGCACGAACTATTGGTCGAAATTAGCATTCAGTATCCTAAGTAATAGTTTTGTCAGCTCAGTCATTACACTGTAAACCCTCGCCTGGCAATATATGGATGGACTAAAGTCTTATCTTACTTTTCCATATTTTATGAAGTATTCCTGGTTTTATGCACGGAAACATTGATAAGACAAAAACTATTTATCTGATCAGGCTGAAATTTTGCATGATATTTGATATTATCAAAGTACATCATATTCATTTTTCAGATTTAGAAATATTCAAAGTTGAAATTGCGTCCAAATTTTGACAATTTTCAAGGTCAAATTTATATGCAATACAAGATTTCATTGATTACAACATGGGTTAAATATAAAGTCGCCAACAATGTGAACTTCTTCGTGGCATTGACCTTTGATCTAGATGTTTCTAAATTAAAGTTAAATCATGACGACGATGTTTCTAAATTAAAGTTAAATCATGACGACGATGTTTCTAAATTAAAGTTAAATCATGACGACGTGGATAGTGACAAACTCGACAGAAAACATAACACATAATTATGAAATTATAGAATATTAGAGATTAAGTATAATAAAAAAAATTATGTATAGTATATATCTTACCTGTCTGTTTAAATGTACGTACGTATGTATGTCTGCCTAAAACTTTCGACAAAGGCATTGGAATGTGACAAACTTGATATCGTTTTGAAGCTTGGCCCTTCGGGACGACAAATATCGAACAATTGGCTAAAAACATTAATTCCTTCACCCTCAACTGAGCACTTTTCTACAAGGAGTCACCGCTTTTTTCGTCAATATTTTCGAAAGTCATTCCCTCTTTTCGATTGACCTTCGCCACTTCCGGTTTGGCGATGGACGCAACGGCAAAAACGTCACGTTTTTTTTCACATTCTTTTCCTCCTTTGCGGTATGGGTTCGAGCCTACCTGTCTACTACCACTTTTTATTTTTTATTTTTTTGCTCAACACACACCTCCAAACATCCGGGCAACGCCGGCCATCCAAACGTAAACTTATAAAATCGTTTTAACAGACAAAAAGAAATAGAAGAAGAATGTAATGAGGAAAAAAACGAAAGTGTCCATTAAATGACAAGTACTGGAAATTGCTACTAGCTGCTTTCATAGCTGTACTGATATGCAGAAGTTTAAATGTACTGTAAACTAACATATTGTTAATCTTTCCTAGACATAGTCTCAAATAGTACCCCCTTACGTCCAAGTGGCGATATGCCTTGTTAGGAGTGAACATGAGTTTAAAAAGAAAAAAGACATCTTCTTAATTCGATTTTCATGTGGAAAAAAGGACGGATAAGGGGTCAAAATAAAAAAAAATTGGTGCGTGGGGGGGGTCATCGGATTCATGAAATATTCACACGAGAGATTCCTTATGTTAATAAGTAGGATTGAAAACACTTTTAAAGAACGTGTCAAGCTGGCCTAATGGTTATCTTGACTAATTCTTGATTATCTGGCATTCTGGTACTTGACTCACTGTATTCAAGGTTTTGGTTTCGATCTCAGCCAGAGTATTTTTTTATTCTATTTTTACTTAGCCCCGAAGTGAACTGTTTAGAAAAACAGCACTCGCATGCACATGTCTCAGTTATTGTATGGATTACGAGAAGGAGCAAGAGTTTCTTGATTTCCTAAAATTTCCTGGGCAACGCTGGGGCATGGGTATCACTAATAAGCAACAATCTAGACAATGGTTGGAAACTTCTGTTATATTCATTATCAGACATAGTAAATTAAATCAGAGCAAAGATCGAACTAAAAATGCGCCACTCACAAATATGTATTTACTTACTTTATTGAAACATGAAAATGTCAGAGATATGGTTTTCTGAAAAGTCATCATATCCATCCAGAAATATCGCTGAATTTGTACAATGAAACCATTCCTTTTTTTTTTAAGAAGGCCAAAGAAACTTGTATAAAAAAATCCTGAGAGAGATGGGAATGGGCTTACACAATTCCATCATAAAATATCTTCACTTCTTTTATAAAGATTTTTTTCTTTCCTCAGTGTAATATAGCATTAGTTCCACAACATTACCACACCCACTTAGTATCTGAGATATCGGTTCCTTGGGAAAAGAAGGACACTATGGCAATACATTATAAAAGAGAATGTTAAAAAATGCTTGTTAAATCCATTAAACAGATTTTTCAAATATATATATATATATATATATATATATATATATATATATATATATATATATATATATATATATATATATATATATATGTTTATTACACACATACAGACAAAGAGCGTTACACACTCCATTAGTTTGAGAGCAACTCCGGCTCTGGCTTCCACTTATCCCTTAAAATTTGTGATGGCTTTCTTTCACGCTCCTATATTTTAAAAAGAAAACGCCTTTGCTTCTAAAATATAAAAAAAAAAGAGAACCGCTCATTTCCCCGTTCCATCTGCCCCTTAAAATAACATTTTTATAGATTCAACATATTTACAACATTATTTTTAAACAAACCCTACTTACTTGCTTCCCAACAAGGGCACAGTTTTATTCAAGATCTGGTTTTAATGTGGGAAAAATCCAGCACCTCAAAAAAAAAAAAAAAAAAAAAAAAAAGGGCACCCTGGATTGGGACAAAAATAAATTTTTTTTCAGTCCAGAAGGATTTCTCCATTATTGACCGAGGACAAAAATATTAGGTGTAGTATCGGAACAGATACTATACTTTGCTACTAGCTAAATTCACACAACTCGTGATCCTCAAATTACAAACATAAACACCAACAATAATTAACAATATTCTTTAAATGTATCTCTCTCTATATTATATAGACGGTCGATGGTTACAGTGACCAAAACATGAAAATAACACTGAAGATGAGAATAGTAATTCAAATAATACAAATATCAAAGTTTACAACTTACACGAAGTAAATTGTTTAGAAAAACAATGCTCGCATGCACATGTCTCAGTTTCTGTATGAATCTATTCTCCTATAAATTCGTTTTTCCTTTGCATGTATTGATATTCATATTAAAAACCCTCTTTTCTATTAGTATTTAATTGCTTTCCCACCAAAACAAAATGTGACACGAAGTCGTTTTTAATGTTGGGTTAAACCAGCTCCCTGCAAAAAAAAAGACAAAGGGGGTAGTCTGGTTGGGTCCAAAAATAGTAATTGTCCCAATATAGCGGGTGTCCCTTATTACCTTACAGGACAGATACTACACTTTGATCCCGGCCCGAACGCCAAGAACAACAGAAAAAAGGCAAGGTATTTATTTGCTCCTCCACCGAGAAAATTAGGCACAAGGCCGATTTTTTATGTGAGGAGTGAAGGGGAAATGGGGACCAGCTCCCCGGGGAGTAGGGGAGCTGGATAGTGACAATTGATATGAAGGGTTGTCCCTACATTGACCAAGGTCTTATAATGGTCTTTGCTTGCAGTATCTGCCGGATAGATACTACACTTTGATCCTGGCCCGAAAGCCAAGAACAACAGGGTATTTATTTGCTCCCCACCGAGCAAATTAGGCACAAGGCCGCTTTTTTATGTAAGGAGTGAAGGGGAAATGGGGACCAACCCCCCGGGGAGCAGGGGAGCTGGATAGTGACAACTGGCATGAAGGGCTGCCCCCACATTTGACCAAGATCTCATATGTGGAGCTATCCCCACATATGGTCCTTGCTTGCAGCATCTGCCGGAGCAGATACTACACTTTGATGTATTTATTTGCCCCCCCCCCCACTGAGCAAATTAGGCACAAGGCCGATTTTTAATGTGAGGAGTGAAGGGGAAATGGGGACCAACTCCCCGGGGAGTAGGGGAGCTGGATAATGACAATTGATATGAAGAGTTGCCCCTATATTGACCAAGGTCTTATATGTGGGATTGCTCCCTCATATGGTCTTTGCTTGCAGTATCTGCCGGAACAGATGATATTTATTTGTTCCCCCACCGAGCAAATTAGGCACAAGGCCAATTTTTAATGTGAGGAGTGAAGGGAGGGGGAAGGGAAAAAGGGGACCAGCTCCCGAGACGTGGGAAATGGGAGCTGGTTAAAGGTCAGGTATATGGGGTTGCCCCCACATATGGTCTTTGCTTGCAGTATCTGCCGGAACAAATACTACACGTTGATCCCGGCCCGAAGGCCAAGAACAACAAAAAAAAGGCAAGCCTCTTTTCTATTTATTTAAAAAGTAAGTGCAATTTTCTTATATATGGGTTGTGGAATTGCATTCACTAGCAAAAGATCTGTCTAATTTGCATATTCTTTTAAACATTCATTTTAATTAATTCCCTATTAGTTGCTCCAGTTTTCTAATGGGATAATCATCTTTAGTTAACTATTACCTGTAATTATATTCATGCAGATAGTCTACATGATTTATACTTGCATGATATTTGCGTAAAAAGTTTATAGTAAACACAAAATTGTTTCCATATATATTTATGTATGCGTATATATTTTTGTTTAACAAATTTTGCCTACCAAACTCCTCCTAGAGTTTTTGGTCTACAGACATGAAATTTCATATATAAGGTATTTGAATCCATGCAAAACTTTATATTTGGTTTTTAGCCCGGACAAATCGGTGCAAAAGTATGAAAATTTAAAAAAAAAACTGAAATTTGCCAGGTGAAGACCGAATGCCAACATTACGAATGCATAAGCTATTGGTTCATGTTTTAATTTTTAGCCTTGCAGTAAACATGTTTTCATAGCCCAGTCGTTGACAGCAGAGGCAAAATGAATCATGAGCTGAACGTTTTGGTTTTGATTCTCGGTGGTGGCGCATACGTCTTTTTTTTTCTTTTTTTTTCATACTTTTTAAATCATTACTATATTTTGCATCCAACTATCTATCTATCTATCTATAAAAGTGAAAATGTCTGTCTGTCTTTTCTCTATGGTAGTTAAGGAAGACTATTATACAGAAAGGCATTACTTTACATATCCACACAACCTTATGAACAGTACATACGGTCCGAGCAAAGCCGGGCGGAACTGCTAGTATATATATATATATATTTTATATATATATATATATATATTAAGAAATAATAAAAAAATATATTTACATATATTTATATATACATATATAAGATTTTTTTTAAATTCAATTTAACATTATACAAGTCCGATAGCCATTAGTCGCATGCTCTCATGTAATGAATGAATGCGTGAATGTAGGATCGACATGAAATTCTTAAAGATAAACTAAAATGACCGAAAAATGGGCTGCAATGGCTTAAATAAATAAAAAGTAAATGAGTTAGAATGACTTTAATGAACTTAAGAATTACTTGAATGCTTAAAAAATAACTGGAATCCTTCAAAAACAATTTGAATGATCTGGAGAATAACTTGAATGGCTTTGAGACTGACTGGTTGTAAAGTGGGTTATCATTTTACATTGAATGAATACAGAAAAGTGATCCCCTACTTTATATCACAGTTACAAACATAAGTACAGCATGTAGTAAAAACAGATACTACACTTTGATCTTGATATTTAATTTATTCTGTAAAAAAAAAAATTACGATATAAAGTTTAAAAAGTAAAATCTCCAAAAGACAAAACAAATTTAGGCGCAAGGCCTTATAACATCTGGGGAGGGGAGTGTTGCAGGGTCTTTTTAACCAAAGTAAAAATTGGAGTCTTTGGAAACTTACTCTTGACTGGCAACATTTACCACAATACCTCATTCACTCTGTGGAATCTAAAGCTAACTAATGAATTCCCAGCGTTTTTGCAAAAAGCATATATTTACAATTTCTGTGTGTGTGTGTGAAAAAAGTTCAATTCATTGAAAAAATAAAAGTTCTTAATTTGGTAACAAATACTTGGTGTTGGAGAGTGGGAAAACAAGCTAGAAAAATGATCAAATAAAATTGCCTAGTGCATTGTTAGTAAGTAATCCCTCCCTGAGCTAATCTAAGTAGTTAGATCGCCTACTGTTTTCGGGGCCACCAAAAACAAGCGGGAAGATCCCTAGCAGGGATTGGGGTGGACTCTTATCGGGTATTGGGGGAAAAAATAAATAAAGCATCCAAAAACAAAAAAAAAGGGGGTGGGGTGGGGGTAGAAGGCGACTTCCGAGTAAGGGTTAACCAGGGGTGAAAAAACAAAAGAGGGAGGGGGATTAATGGTAGGGTAGCCTCGGAAGGTTCTCTAGTGCCAAAACAAACAATCAGGGGACCGGATCTCATTTGTACCACCAATCAAGAGTCTCTGTAATTTTCTATTGCTAACCTAGCGGGATGAGTTCCATAGTACCCAGTATCGCGTATGCCATGCCTATGGTGGTAACACGAATTCAAACTTGTCACCTGCTCTAGCTCCTAAGGGCCCATGCCGTTGTCTCCCCCTGTTTGGTGTTGGACGTACCGGGAAGGGGATCGGCTGCCGCTGCCTTCTCTTTCTGTTGCTCTAGCTGCTACTTTGTCCTTTTGCTTGGGGCTAACTCTGGCCAGTCCTCCAGTGGTGTTGTAGACAGGGTGACCGGATGGAGATTGGGAGTCTGGGGGTTCCATGGGCTGTGGACCATCATTGTTGCCTTTGGTCTCCTCGTCTCCAACTTCTCTCTGTTCTTCTGCTGGGAGGCTGTCCTTGTGGGAGCAGGAGTGGTGGGGTCTTCTCCGGCCAACGAAGATTTAGGTGGAGGGGGGTTCGTTGGGAGTGGTCCCCAGAAAGGTGCCTCTTTCCCTCGTCAGCCGCCTTTCTGGTCCCTTTCCTCTTGGAGTGGTCCTCTTGGGGAGCCTGGGCGGGAGTGCTTTCTCTGACCAACGAGGATTGAGGTGGAAAGGGTGTCGCAGGATGTGTACCACCCAAATCGCCCCTCGTTCCCTCGTCAGTCGCTTCTTTGACTCCCCTGTCTGGGGGGTGGTCCTCTTGGGGAGCCGGGGGGCTGGATTGGTTGCCCTCCTGTAGTTGGACCTGCCTGGCTTGCTGCGGGCTGCAGCCCTACCCTGGCCTTCTCCTCCTCTTCATTCTTCATGTGGGGTGCTCCCTCTGATGGGGAGTACTTGAGGGGGGATGTGGCGCATCTGGGGTGGTATACCCCTTTTTCCCGGCATCGTCGAAAAAACTGCACCGGCTGGTAACGCAGATCAAAGTGTAGCGGGGGGAGAAAAGAAAATGCAGGGAAATTAGGGGAGGTGGAGGGGAGTGGGTGAGATCAGAAGAGAGAAAGTGGATTGATCTCCCCTCATGGGGATGTCGGATTAGCTCAGATCCCCCACAAGGGGGGGGGAGCAGCGAAGGAAGATGCGGGTCAGAGTGCCACGTCGCAATTAAGAGAGAGAGCGGATAGACATCTCTGCCCAGAGAGAGGAGGAGAAACGAAACACCTGCCCTACCCACGTCACCCTACCCGCAAACAACCCTAAGGAAGTGAGAAAGTGAACCAGGTCTGCTCAATCCACTGGGAGAGCAGCGAAGGAAGACAAAGTTTTGGGCCTGGCAGGTCAGAGTGCTGTTCAGGCAATTAAGAGAGGAGAGAATAGACCATTTCAACCTCAGAGGAGAGTCGGTAACAAACTAAAGTTAACCCGACCAGGTCGCGTCTACCAAAGAAAGTGTTGTCGGTCCCGAAAACAGCAAACTCCCAAAGAAGGGATTGGTTTTGGGTCCAGACTACCACACAATGGCATCAGTCCTGGGGGAACAAAAGAGGGTCCTGACTCCCCCAAAAGGGGGTCGGTCCCACTAACAAAAGCTAGTACGTCACGAAAGTGACAAAAGTAACACCTTGAACTTAACCCAGGGGTCAAGTGGTGGAGCCCTTTGAAAAAAATTAAAAATAGGGTAACTGAGAGAACAGATACTACACTTAAAAAGCTAAGAACATCATCTATTAACAACAGACCTTTGATCTTAACCAAAAAGGCTAAGCACAAAAGTGTTACCGACCGACCGACCGAGTCGCTTGCACGCGATTAATAATGAATTCTTAATGCTGCAATATTTTAAGTTATAAATTTATTATATTTTAGAATATCTTGTCCTTTATTTTTCCATGTTTAAGCTTAACCATATTACTTTTCATGCTCGCATTTTTCTATTGTATATATATATATATATATATATATATATATATATATATATATGTATATATGTATAAATGAAAGTGTCTGTGTACATTTCCCTACACAATAACTCTGTCAATTTTAAATCTACAGACTCGAAATTTGATATACAGGGTCTTGAGATTTGGGAAAATCTTTGTAATCGGTTTTTGACCAGAGATTTCAACTATTTGACCTTTGAGAACTCTACCAAACTCCTCCGACAATTTTGGGTATAAACAATTGAAATTTTATACATATATGTTCCTTGGACATGGATCTAACTTAATAACTTGATTTGAACCCAAAACAATAAATGTTAAGGAGTCATAATAGGGGTCAAAGTTTTTAAAAATTTGACCGCTGCAGTCTCTACCAAATTACTCAGACAATTTCTGGTCTAAACATTTGAAAGTTTACATAAAGGGTATTCAGAGATAGGGCAAGCTTTTTAATCGGTTTGGGTCGAAAATATTTAGTTACCAATGAATGTATGTATGTATGTTTGCATGTCTGCCTAAAACTTTCGACAGAGGTGACAAATTTTCTCAAGATCAGTATCGTTTTGAAGTTCGACCTTTCAGACGACTAATATCGAAAAATTGGCTAAAAACATTAATATCTTCACTTTGGGGGAGGGTTGCTTTTTTCGCCGATATTTTTGAAAGTCATCCTCTCCTTTCGATTGCCTATGTCACTTCCGGTTTGTTCGTAACAGCAAAGTTATCAGGTTCCCCCCCCCCCCATTCTTTTCCTCCTTTGCGGTACGGGTTCGAGCCTGCCTTCCTACTACCACTTTTTTATTTATTTTTGCTCAACATACACATCCAAACACCCGGGCAACGTCGGGCTGAAATGCTAGTATATCTAGAAAAGTGAAATTGTTTGTGCATGTGTGTGTCTGTGTGTGTACATTTCCCTACCAAAGTACTCTGTCAATTTTCAGTCTACAGACTCGAGATTTGGCATCATCAGTATTGAGATTTGGTTGGTTGTTTTGTTTTACGGCATATCAACCCTTTTCGGTTATTTAATGCCGACTCCTTTGGGGGGAATAAAACCTTCAGGTTCTTACAGATTTCTTCAGATATTTATTAATGTTTCTTGATTTGGTCCTAGTCTTCAGAATTATTTCATGTTGAGGGGATTATTTTGTAGATAGATGTTTGCTTTACTTGGTTTGTATAGTTTTACTATATATTGATAATTTGTTTGTTGTGTGTTTAGATGGTTTTTATATTTTCTTATTTGTGGTAATAAGTATTTAAATTTTGTTGTATATTCCAATTTTTTTAAGGAAATCCATAATCTTTTTTGGTTCGACTTCTTGGAGTATTTTTCCTAGTTTTCTTTTGTCGAAATATTTTCCTCTTATAATTTTAGCATTCTTACAATCCTCAAATATATGTTTTATAGTCAGTAAGTATCCACATTGGCACTTTGGTTGTTGTTCTTGTTTTAATAAATAATTGTGGGTTAGATGTGTATGCCCTGCATGTAGTCGGTTTAATATGACTTCTTCTCTTCTGTTTATTATTATTTTTTTTGTGCGTCCATTTTTTTAAGATTGGGTGTTATTTTGAAGAGTTTGTTTTCTTTGTTCAGATTCCATGACTTTTGCCATTTCTCTTTTAAATGTTTATTTATTGTTGATTTCATGCCTGTATAGGGAATTTTGAGATTTGGGAAAAGCTTTTTAATTGATTTTCAGCCAAAAATTTGGCTGTCAAGGGGTCCAAGTTCAACAATTTGATCTTTGAAAACTCTACCAAACTCCTCTGCCAATTTTGGGTCTAAATACTTGACATTTAAGCTGTAGTTTACTTGGACATGGGTCAAACATTTTAATTTGATTTGAGCCCAAAACAATAAATGTTAGGGGGTCAAAATTGGGGTCAAAGCTAAAAAGAAATTTTATCTCTGCGGTCCCTACTAAATTACTCTGCTAATTTTTGGTCTAAACATTTGAAATTGTATATAAAGTGTATTCAGACATAGGGCAAGCTTTTTAATCGGTTTTTGACTGAAAATTTGACTGCCAAGGCATCAAATTTAATAAGATTTGACCTTTGCGATCTTTAGCAAACTTATTAAGCCAATTTTGAGTTTAAACATTTGAAATTTTACATAAAGGTATTCAGAGATGCAGCAAGCTTTTTAATCAGTTTTGGGGCGAAAATTTGACTGGCAAGAGGTCAAAGTTGAACGAGTTAACCTTTGCAGACTCTACCAAACTCCTCCGCCAATTTTTGGTCTAAACACTTTAAATTTTAGGTGTAGGTTACCTGGACATAAGTCAAACTTTTTAAAATATATATATATATATATGCACGTAAAATTATGGACAGTACATATGGCCCGAGCAAAGTCGGACTGAACTGCTACTTAAAATATAAAAGCAACATTAATGACAAAGACATTTTGGAAATTAAATTTTGTAAACTTTGAAATGAACCAAAACAACAACGAAATAAGAGATGAGTAATCAAATACTCTTTCTGCCATATTGTTTGATTATAGAAGGGGACAGAACTCTGCCAAGAAAAAAATAACCAAAATGTATTTGAAAGTCTTCAATATGATACACAAATATATTCTAATATATTAGGATTGATTTATTGAATAGATTAAAATCATACCTAACTGGTTGAATGTTATGCATAAATGGGTTAATTATAAACTAATAATACTTTTTATCCATTGTGTTATTTTCTTTTCATTTTAGTCGGAATATGTTTATATAGGTGTGCCTTATTTGCATGTCATGGGGTCTAGTCTTTTGAAAAAAAAGGTGCGATTTTAGATAATAACTAGGTACATGCAAAATGAATAGCTGATGCTCATATTGACCCCTCCCTTTCCTTAAAAATTCACAAAACCCCCCAGAAAATTAACCTATTTTAATGACATTGTCAGTATTTATCAAATAACTAGCCTGAGTGTCCGGCATTGCCCGGGTATTTGTACATATGTGTTGAGCAGAAAAAAAAAAGTGCTAGTAGGCAGGCAGGCTCGGACGAGGGAAAGGACGTGAAAAAACCCCAAAAAGTAACGTCTTTGCCATTGTGTCCATCGCCAAACTGGAAGTGACAAAGATTTAAATTAAGGCTAGTCAGGCGAAAAGAGGGAATGACTTTCGAAAATATCGGCGAAGAAAAGCGACCACTCCTTGTAGAAAAATGCCCAGTTGAAGATGAAGGAGTTAATGTTTTTAGCCAATTTTTCGGTATTTGTCGTTCAAAGGGTCGAGCTTCAAAACGATGCTGATATCGTGAAAATCCATATCCTCTGTCGAAAGTTTGTCAGACATACATACATACATACATACACACATTTAAACAGACAGGTGAGATTTATATTATAGATGACCACAGAATATAATGAACCCATTATTTTTATTTGAATCTGAGTGGAAATGTCTGTTGTTTAAACAAAAAAGCTTTACTAAAGCTGTGGTTTTCAGTAGTAAAAAAAAAAGTGAATGAATATATTTTAGCTTTTTTTGTAAAAATTGTAAATTAAGCATCGTAAATTGTAAAAATAAAAAAATTTTCTAAGGAACATTATGAAAAGGCCCTAAAGTCCATATTAATGAATTTAATGTAATTAAAAAAAAAATTTCTTGAAGTACCGATATTATTACTACCTAGTTTATTTAATATTTTAACACAAAAATATTATAATTGCAAAATATTTATACTTTTTTTCAAATGTAAGATTCTAATATTTTGCTTGCTTGAATGAATGTGTAACTTTTGGTGTAACATAATTTTTATATAATCTTGAAATATATATATATATATTTAAATTTAAAAGCAGGAACACAGAAAAATAATTAAATTAAAAATTGGAAAAATTATACAAACAATCACGATAGGAATTTATGACTGTGGACAAAAAAAAAAAAAAAAAACTCCATCCAACTACTTGATGTCATTTTCAGTCAGCCTTTTGACTTTCTGACATTTTGGGCTTCCATAGAATCTTCGTTTGTTTTTGTTTGTGCGAAGCCAGAATCTCTTGCTTGGGGGAGGGGGCGGGCTAATTAAGCTATTTCTTGTATAAACAAGGTGTTTTTTTTTTCATTTAATTCAATATATTAGGAGTTTACTTTATTAATTATCTTGGAAATAGAAAACTAGCACTTATCTTTCAAGGGATTTTTACAATGAATTTATTTAACTTCAAAATTTAGCTGAACTTGTCAGTTTCCGAATGTCACCGTCAAAACATCTTTATTTTAGTTTTTTTTTTTCACGTGTACAAATAGGTTTTTCTTTTTGGAAGTTAACTTTAGGCCTTAATCTTTCAAATACAATCAAAATGTATTCCAAGACCCACAAAAAACTTAAGATAAACTAGATTTCAAAACTATGCTCCTCCATCTTTTTTTTTTGTCATTATTGCCTGTACTTATTATTATTATTATTATAATAAAATAACATTTCTGTTCTCTAACTTTCGAACCTATAGGAAACCAAAAAGGCCATTCCTATGCAAATATTTCGCATTTATGATTCAAAGTTAATACTGCAGCATCTTCTCGAGCTAAAATATGCACATTTTGTGTCCATTCTAAAAAAAAAAAAAAATTATAATAGGCCCTTCTTGCCTCACTCTCTCGGCTTTATAATTCCATGTAGGTCGTAGCAAATATTTTTCTCACTTTAGATTTATTCCTTCCACAATCCCACAAATCACTGGGTCTTTTTTATCACAGTCTTACTTAGCTCTATGACACTAGGAAGTAGTCACATACAGTGCCGGCAAAAAGAAAGTCTGCACTTGTAATTTTTTCCAAAATTCCAAATTTAAGATAAATTTAATGTAACTGTTTAAACAACCTATACCTCATTTGATTGGCTTTTTATTCATCTATAATTTTACCTGTTCATATTTTACTTTTAACTGAGATATTCTAGTGTTCACGTCAATTTTAAAAAAATAACTTCAAATTGAGGAAGCAAGAAGAAAGTCCACAGTAACAAATTTGCTTAAAACCAGCTTAAATTATCGCCCCTAAATCAGTTTAAAATATACACCAACAGGCAACAAAGCATCTCTAATCCTGATTGTTGTTGCTCCAAGTTATACAACGTAACATTTAGTCCATACGCTATGACGTTCTCTTAGTGATCGTCAGGAGCTCATTATTCCCCACCTTTCTGCTTTATCCAATCAAGAAATTGGCCGCAGATTGAAATTTAATGAGAAAACAGTACGAAAGACTGTGCAAAAGCACCAAAACACTGGCAGTGTTCGTGATGCCCCTAAATCCGCAGCCTAAGAAACAGATTTTAAACTGCTCCTCAAATCCAACAACAGTGCAATATTGTTAAAATTTGCTCTCTTTCTACTGTCAAGAACAGATTAAAGGAATTCAATTTGCAAGGATATGTAGCAAGACGCAAACAAATGACTTCATCAGATGCAGTGAAGATCATGACTCTTCATATGTGTCAAAAGTGCTTTTTAGTGACAAAAGCAAGTTCAATAGGCTAGGCAGTGATGGTAGGCAGGACGTCCATCGGAGGAAAGATGAAGAATTTAATCCTAGGTGCTCAGTTTCAACACTGCAAGATGGTGGAGGTTCAGTTTTGGTGTGGGGCATTATTAGTACCAATGGTCCTGAGCCTATAGTTCGCTTGCAAGGTCGAATTAATTCGACCAAATACATTAATATGTTGACTGAGCATTTTCTATCCTACTTTGATTAGAATTTGGATGATCGCCCCATCTTCATGCAGGATAATGCTCCCATTCACACAGTTGGCAATGTCAAGAGGTTCCTGGAAGAGCTTGATATTCCATGTTTGGATTGGTCTGCACATTCTCCAAACCTAAATCCTATCGAAAACATATGGCATTACATCAAGCAATAACTACGCAATGATAAAATTTCAAATTTAGAATAACTTTGGACAAAAATGAAAGAAAAGTGAGATGCCCTTTCCCCGGAGTTATTGCTTTTTTTTTTTTTTTTTTTTTTCTTTTTTTAATTACATTTTCACCCCAAACAAGGCATATTGCCATTTTGGTGTAGGGGGCTACTATCAGGGGAAACATCTACTGGGATACTATGTAGGGATTAGGGCAGCGAGATGTTGGTTCACGTTGCACTTGAACTTATGCATGTCAGTACAGTTGGGGAAGCAGTGACCTGGAATGGAATTCCAAAGTCTAGCAGTTCTGGGGAAGAAACTACTGGAGTAGAAAGATCTTTTACATCTAGGGATCTCTACAGTGTGGGGGTGGGATTTTGCTGCAGTCTAATTCAAGAAATTCCCAAAAGATTGCAGGCTGTCAAATTGCAGAAGGGCAATGCTACTAAATATTAACTAGTTCATTGTGTTCCTGTTGTATTTGTGTTGCGTTAATGTCCTAATGTTACATTTAAATAACAATTTTCCATTGTGCGGACTTTCTTTTTGCCTCCGCAATTTGAAGTTATTTTTTAAATTGACGTGAACACTAGAATATTTCAATTAAAAGTCAAATATGAACAGTTAAAATTCTAGAAGAATAAAAAGCCAATCAAATGAGGTATAGTTTGATTTAACAGTTACATTAAATTTAGCTTAAATTTGCAGTTTTTGAAAAAATTACAAGTGCAGACTTTTTTTGCCGCCTGTGTATATAGAAGCTGAAACTAGCAACATTATACACTTTCTTCTGTAGATGTTTTCCTCAGCAGACAAACAAACCATTACAACAGGATGATTTTTATAGCTTCTCGGCCTCCGTACAGCACTTGTATTGCTAAATAATATTACTATTAATGTTATTATCATTATATTTGGTTTATTACTGTTTATACTGCCACTGCTATTCTTATTGCTTCTATTATTACTCGCAGTTTCATTTTCTGTTCTGTGTGTTAACTTGGATATCGACATCTACTTTTTAGAGCTACTCGTTAAATTCACAGATATCATGACATTATTTATTATTATTATTATTCCGGTTGTTTTTTACATTCACTGTTATTGTAATATAATTTTTATATATCCATACATAAAGTTCCGACATTAACTAACTACTTTTAATGAAGAGCATTATCTTATTACAATTAGTATTATGATCATTGTTGTTGAACCTGTTACTATTAATATTACTGCATCTATTATTTATATTTTTTATTAGTGTTCAACAAATAAGAAACATGTTCCGCTTAGTGAATCAGACTTCCTATTTTTGTTAATAATTTTTTTAATGTCTGTTGAGGGAACTGCCAAATTTGGGCGACCTAAGCATTCAGCATCAATCGTGTCTGTAGGACCATATTAAAGTCGGCATATAACCTATTATTGCAGCAGAATCCGAATGACTCGTATAAAGTCACCGCTTCTTTTTTTTGTTTGTTTTTTTTAAATTTAAGCCATTACCAAAAAGAAAAAAAATTAGATTTTAATGGAGTGAAAGGAATGGGTGGAAAATGCACTCTTTTAAATTTACATTTGCGACTACCTCTTCCCTTCTAAATTCTAAAATAATATTTTTTTCAGTAAGTTTACACATAATCGTCTAAAATAGTAGTATGTAATTTATTTTGGTGGGGGTTATTTGTAAATGCAGATGTAAATTATTTTTTAATGTGACAAACTTCTAAAAGTTTTCCCTTTATTGTATCCAAGATTTTGATAATTTTTCACTTGTGCCGTCTTTTATCATTCATCAATCGGTGTCATTTTACTTAAATTCAGTGAAAATAGTTATTTTAGAAATAGTTTTCAGATTCCCCATAAATTTTAAAATAATTATATGAATTTCAAAGAGAAATAAGCATTAGGTTTATTAAAGAAAATCAAACCGAACAAATACAAAAAAAACAAAAAAAAAACCAATGCTATTTGTAAATCCACGAAAAGAAGGGTTTATTATTATTAATATTATAAATAATTTTTCTGAAGTTTTTATTCCAGCACATTTAATTCAATGATAAAATGTAATCGTAGAAGAGGAAGTCTTCAGATTGAATTTGAAAAGGTTTTGTTATAATCTTCTAAAAATGTTGAATAAATTAAATATACAATATTCGATATGACTATAACGATTCCAAATTTCCAAAGGAACACATCTACAAAAATACAAAAGTATAATTTTTTTTTTACACAGGTCTCACCACATTATCAAGGCCAAGAGGCCACTCAATGATAAGGGTTAAAGAGTGTACAGTAGAAATTGGAAAATATAGTAATCATTAGTAATTAAAATTTGGTAAATTTGTTAACTTATATGGAATGGCTCATCAAGAACTTGTTTACGTTAGACTTGAAGACAACCATATTGTAGTCAGCTGGAAAGCAGGAAAAGGGAAGACAATTCCACAGGCGTGCAGTTCTAAGAAAGAAGCTTTGTTCATGGAATCTACGTTTAGGTTTAGGCACAGATAAAGAGTGGGGAGAATTATTGATAGTGTTTTCAGCTAGACGAGTGTTTCTTGGGAAAGTTTGGCTAGGGGGGACCATAGACTGAAGCTCAGTCGAACACTTTCCATGAAAATAACGATACATCAGAGACAAACTCGCAACATCTCTTCTGTGAGATAGAGGTTGCAGGGAAGAGAAAAGGACATCTCCTACGAGGCTACAAAGTCTATTTTGAACCCTATCAAGGCAGGACAAGTTCTTTCTAGCTGCTCCTGCCAAGATGTGGCAACAGTATTCCATTCTTGGACGTATCTGGCTCTTATATAGATAGAGAATTGCATCAGCAGTGAGATATCTACTGGATTGGTAGAAAGATCCCACCATTTTTCCAGCAGCCCTGGCAACAGATTTGATGTACGTGTTCCATTTAAGATCAGGAGTAGTTGTCAAGCCCAGAAGCGTGTCAAAACTTGAGGCCTCCTTAAGACGAGAGCCATTTATTTCAATTGATGCCAGATGTGGATCAGAATGTTGATGATGTAAAGAGAGAAGGTTGGTTTTAGATGCATTAAAAGTAACCAGCCACTCCTTTCCCCATTGTACTACGTGCTCAAGATCAGAGGAGAGAGAATCAGAGAGAACTTGGTCGTTTACTGTCTTAGATGTGCTACCATAAATGGTAGTGTCATCAGCATAAATGTCTACAAATGATGTAAGGATGTGATTTGGAAGATCATTAATGTAGATCAGGAAAAGAGTTGGTCCCAGGATGGACCCCTGAGGGACACCAGCATTAATTCTGTTAGCTTCTGATTTTTGCCCCTCAACTACTACTCTTATGAACCTATCAGAAAGAAATGATTTAATAATTGAGAAGATATTTCCAGCTATACCATAGCTAGAGATCATGTTAAGTAAACCTTTATGCCATACCCTATCAAAGGCCTTCGATATGTCAAGAGGAATTGTCCTAGAAAGGTTGCCTCCGTCGAGAGATTTGCTAATCTTATGAGATATAACTATAAGCACATCTGCTGTAGATCTAGCAGAACGGAAGCCATATTGAGTGTCACTAAGAAGGTTATTTTTGTTGAGATGGTTGATTACTTCTGTATTTAACACAGATTCCAGCAACTTACTCATGACGCACAGGAGACTTATTGGCCTGTACTGAGAGGGGGATGAGCAATCACCTGAATTCTTAAATACAGGGCATACTGATGAGATTTTCCAGGGTGATGGGAAGCTATTCTCCTTAAGACAACGTTTAAACAGTTTTGTAAGTATGGGCGCTAGTTCTGGTTGAAGTTTTTGAGTACTATAATTGGAATACCATCAGGGCCAGTTGCTTTACTGGAATCAAGGTTTTTGATTAGCTTGGCAACATCACGTACAGATATATTTATATCACATAGGGTTTTTTCTGATACAGGAGGAAATATTGGGGGTTGGCGGCCTTGGTCGCAAAGGGTAGAATTAGCTGCAAAGTTCTTGGCAAAACGTTTGGCTTTGTCTGATGCTGACGAGATTAACTCAGGTCCATTGATGATAGTTGGGATGGAGCACACGCTTCTGTTCAGGATTTTGTTTGCTATTTGCCAAAACTGGTGGGAACCAAGCCGCTGCTCAGCTACTTTGGACTTGACGGATTGAGCATACAACTCTCTTGCGTTCTTTATTACTTTCTTACAATGGTTGCTGGTAGTCCTGAAAGCAGCTTTAGTTTCCATACATCTATTACGTTGGTAACAGTGGAAAAAGTGATTTTTGTGAGCAATGGCAGCAGCACATTCTGGAGAGAACCACGGCTGGCTGTTAGGTTTTTGCTGGAACTTTTTCGAGGGTATGAAACGGTCAATACCTACAATTAACCATTCCGTCAGGTCTGATACTCTAGAGGACACATCCTTTTTAAACATGAACACAGAGGTAGATCCGATATAAATGTATGGAAGCTATCCCAGTCAGCCTTAGTGTATCGATATACTGTACGATGGAGAGATACGTCTGGGGACTTATTACATTTCATTTTTATCTTAATTGATACAACGGAGTGGTCGGAAGATCCAAGAGGAGACAGAACAGAAACTGAACATAGTTCAGGGCAAGTTGTGAGAAAAAGGTCTAGTAGACTCGCATACTGGCTGTCATTGCCGGGCACATGGTGGGTTTGTGAACAATCTGATCACTCATTAAATTCCGGACTGAACTAATCAGACAAAATTCAACTTCATTCATCAGTGGCAGCTAATACACGGATTCCGACACTTCTCTAATAACTTATTGCTTATTTTATGAAATGATTTGCCTTCAGTTTCAAAATACGCCTCAGTTTCTAATATTACTTTTTCATTCCTTGGAGCATTTTTTTGAACTTTGTAAACACGCAGTAAATGTCAATAAAAGAATGGGTGGGAGAAGCAATTTAAAGTGAAATTCATGTCGTTTTGTCATTGTTGCACTTGACTTGTGAAAAAGTGCATTGAATACAGCTTTCTCATTGACAGAAGTTCATGCAAAAATAGTGAACGATTGACCAAAATGAGTCTGTGGACTTATGATATTAATTTTTTTTAGTGCTATTTCTCCCCAAACAAGGCACAGTGTCACTTTGATGTAAGAGCTTACTATTTGGGACATCATTTGCAAGGATACTATGTAGGGTGTGAAGCAGCAAGATGTCTGTTTACATTTAAACTTCTGCATTTCAAATCCCGGGAGAAAATTCCAAAGTCTAGTAGTTTGAGGGAAGAAACTATTAGAGTAGAAGGCTTTTCGGGGTCTTTACTGTGTAATGGTAGGATTTTATTGCCTGTCGGGTTTGATGGATGTATTTACGTTGAGGGGGCATAAAGGTTTGGAGTTCGTCAGAGCACTTTCCATTAAAATATTTGTAAAATAAGCACAGAGATGCAACATTTCGTTAGTGGGACAGGGGTTGAAGTTTAGTTGACAAAGTGGAACTTATCAGATTGACTATTCCTTTTTTTTTAAACCCTACCTAGGAAAGAAAGACTAGTAGAAGATGCACCAGCCCAAATGTGGTAACAATACTCCATACATTAGTGGATAGTGGCCCTGTAGAGGTACAGGATACTCTCAGGAGTAAATTACCCACTAGGACGGTAGAAAGAGTTCAATTTCTTTGCAGCAGTCTTGGCAGTGCTCTAAAGGTATCTGTTCTAATTCATATCCTCAGTAAACGGTAAGCTGAGGAGTTTGAACAAAGAGCTTGTAGGTAGTGTATGATTCACCATGGCTGTCAATGGTTGAGAAAGTTTCTTGTAATTATTAAAGGAAAGAAGCTTAGCCTTTATATCCACATTTCACTAGAGATTGGCGGTCTTCCAAGACAACTGTTGAATTTTGGCGATCTAGACATTCAGCATCATTTGTGTCTGTATGATCACGTTTAAAGCCAGCATACGACCGTTAATCATTGTTTCCAACAGAGAACAGTCCAACCAAAGTAACACTTATCTAGCCATTGCCCTGCTTGAACAGTAGCTATTTCCATCAGAAAATAATAGTTTAGCAACATATGGAATTCATAATTTTCCATGATTTGGAAAAATTGCCACAATAGTTTCACTTGAATAAATGCCATTTGTAAACTAATAATTGAATCGTCTCGAAGATTGACACATATCATTTGATGGTTGGTACTTTATAAAAATCATATGGGTTTTTTTTATTAGTGGCACGGTGTGTTAGCGCCGGGACTTACTTTACGTGTTATGAAAAATCATTTTCCATACAAAATAACTTGTAGGTCAATAAAGAATGCTTTTGGCAGCTACATTTTTACATTATTCTAAATTTGTACTACATTTATAGGATTACACTCATTGGTTTTCTTTATATTAACCCATAAATAATATCCAGGCAGTTATTTTTAGGCCCTTTTTGGCCAAGTTATAAATGCTCATTTTCTCTTATCTATTCTCTGATGCTTAGCGCTTGCCATTTCTTCCCCTAGCATTGTTAGGGGTCACTGATTGGTCAGTTATAGTCACATGATTGACCAACCACACACAAAAAAAATATCCAAGCCCAACAGAATTACTTCAATGGTCATTAAGACACTATTTATTTATTCAGACAAAATTTGGTTATGCTCTCAGAAATATATATTTTATCCAATTCATCATACTTTGTCTTATATTAAAAAAACAATATTCCAAGCAGGTTATTGTTATATAACTGAGGGGAGGGCAGAGAGAGAGAGAGAGAGAGAGATAGAGAGAGTAACGTGTGACATATCAAAGGTTGAAGGAGAACATTTGTAACTGGAATATCAAATGGAAATTAAAGGAAAGTCATTTCTACTAATCGAGCAGTAAAGACTTAAGAGCAAAACTAAGCTCTTTCCTCCATACTCATAAGAGAGAGATGAAAAATGTCCAGAGCGAGTATTTTGGTATTTGTCTGAAAACTGATATTCTCAAAACTCAGATAAATAAAGCACTATTTGTATTCTCAAACACATTTAAAACTTTCTTCCTCTATTTAACAGGAAACCATTCTGAGATGAATATTTTGTGCAAATTTGAATAAATTTGTCACTTGTTCCTTTTGTACACGTGTAATGTTGAATGTGAGCAACCTACAAAGTATATAAAAAAAGCAGTCAATCAATTTTAAGGCCAGAAGGGTCAGTTCTAGCTCTTCTCCATCAAAGCAAAGAAGATTTTGTCTCACCTTCCCAAATAGCATATAAATCTTCAAGTAAAGGTGCTTCAATCGATGTTTCTGTACCTCTAAACTTTATGTAACTTCATCTGGAATCGATGCCATCCTCATTAGTGATACTCAGGCAAGTGTGCTTAATTTAGAGCTACTGTGTCATCTGTTCCACACATAATTGCACATAACTTTCATTTTTAAATAGAATATATATTTTCCTCAGATGAAAGTCAAAGATTTTGATTATCAAAATGAATACAATTGATAATTAAAGGCAAAACAAAATAGCTGGAAGATATCCAGAAATAAGGAAGAGCGAACAACAACAACAACAAAATGGCTGAACACTTCACCTTAATATGCTAAGTGACGAAAGAATAGTAGAAAATTAACAAAAACAGAAAACGGTTATATTTCAGTTTTACTACAAGTGGATATAATAACACAGAAATTTTCAAATCATAATTTGTCCCTTTCAATCAATAAGAAACGATGTCTTCACTAACAACATTTGAAAGACTCACTGCCATTAATTTTCAACACAAGTTAAGCAAGTGTAGAAATATTTCAAAATGAACGAGCAAGACAGGCTAAAGTTTGTATGTCTTGAATCACTTGTATAAATGTTGCATAAAAAATGTGGTGGTTGATTGGCTGCATTAGATCATGTGTAGAAGAGATATGTTTGAAGTAGACTCCAGTAATAGGTTTTGTTAGAAAGTATATTCTATAACTAAATGGGAAACGGGATCTCATAAGTGACGTTATAGCGGTAGTTGAGGAAGTAACGAGCGGCCTTTTTTCCAGGCAGTTATGTGATAATGATCGCTTGTAGATTTATTTAAGTGTTATTGTAACAAGATTACTCAAGTAGTTGGCTAGTCAATAAGCATTGCAATCTAGATGTTAATGCAATGTAGGTCAGGGCCGTCACATTTAGAATGCGACTGTAATTGTTGTGATAATTCCAAGTTTGAGATTAAAATTGTGAACATTTTATTACTTTTTATTTAAAGTATGCATGCATAAGAAATTTATGTATAACAAATTGTCAGAATTATGTTACTGGACGATCGTGAATTGAGAAAAACATCAGAACTGTAATTACAATGAAAGTTTGTTATATTTATAAATCATCTGGTAGATATCCCTTCTTTCAAAATGTGGTAGTCTCATCTTGCTCTACATTTAACCATGGTTGAGGAGTGAGGGAAGATCTACACAAGCTCAAATAAATGCAACAAACGCTCGCTGCTAGAAAAGGGATCGACCATGTCTTCCTTAGTGACCCTTTCATGGCTCAACAGCTTTACGAACGAGGATTCATGATTATATGGGGAAACCAATTACATAACACTCCAGTGTCTACGACATTTATGGCCATTAAACATTTAAAATTACAAAAGGAAAAACTCACAATAACTGAAATTGGAAAAAGAATAACCAATAAAGTTACAACCAACAGAAAAAGGAAAAGAAAACTTATAATTGCACACCAAAGTTATCGGATTAGGGGAAAATACAGTTTTTTTGCAACTACTACAAAAAAAACTTGTTTTTGATGGACGCTGAAAAATAAACTGCCTAAAGTCTGTACGCAACGAAATTCCAGTTAGCAATAACGTGAATAAAAAATTAGTAATTAATTATTTCCTCAACTTCTATGGCGTCACTTATGAGATCTTGTAATATATTACAATTATCATTAGTTACTATGATTTTCTCTACCATTCTCCTTCAAATCAGGATTATGCTTTAATCAAGCACTAACTCGCGCCTTGTCCTATTCACATGCTTCAACAAATGCCAAGCCTTCTTCCCTATGATTGGAAAAGAACTGATCTGCTCAATTATTGTCTCATTACTCTTTTCCCCCGACTAACATCTTTGAGTCTTTAATCAATTAAGCACTACTTCACCATCTTGTAAATGCTAAGCTTTTTTTATGACGAACAGTATGGATTTATGCAAGCTCAATCTACTACGGATATTTTAATGGTCATCTCTGAATGCATACACCATGCGCTGGATAAGACAGGACTGTAGCCCTTTTATAAGTTCTGACATGAAGGGCTTCTCACGAAAATTAGTCCTATGATATTTTTCGACGAATACTTAACATAATCAGATCCTTCCTATACAAGAGAAAAATTGTGGACAATGATGTTCATGCACGTGTGCTCCAGAGGTCGGTCCTTAGACCTTTATTATTCCTAATATTCATAAATGGCCTCCCTGATAAAATTGTATCTAAGATGGGTACATTTGCTGATGACATCACCTTTGATAATAGACATGAGGGAAAACGAATGATCACATATTCAGGGCAATGGCAGAAACCCTAAACAGTGACCTCCAGTCTGTAGTGAAACAGGGTCGTAAATTGTTGGTAACATTTAATGCTAATAAAACTAAGCCTTTTTCCCTTTAACAATCACAAAAAGTTTTCTCAATAACCGATTGACATGATTAAAAACACCCTACATGAGAATCCATCTTTCGAACTCCTCAACCTAATATTCACAGGCAACATTAATTGGATCAAGGACATTGCTACGATTGTTGCGAAGAAGGTGGGCTTTTTCGGAATCTCAACTGGTATGTATCAGCAATTGGAGCGAGTGGCCAAATGAATGGTGTGAATTGTTATCTAGTAACATATTAGATGTAAGTATATTTATAGTCTCTGGGCAAGTCCATTATTCCAGAAATAAGCACAGTAGCTTACCCGATAACAAATAGTTAGAGAGGAAATTATCTAGACTTTTTTTTAATCAACTGTTCAGTGATGAGAACTGTTCAAATTGTATTAGTTGTAAAGAAACTTCATCAAACAATCAGATCGAAAATGTTCCTTACTCGTTACGAACGCCAATCTAATTTGGAACGATGCCAAGAGGGCCTATGTACTCTTATGTATTTCTGTTATGCTAGATTAAACATGCAAGTGCCACTGATAAATGTTCAGTAATATCAGTCTCTTGAATTCTGTTCGACCATGATATCCGAAGCCGACCATGACAGAAACGGAAACAAATATTGTCTGGATGTACATAGGATGAGTCAAACAGATATGATGGGACGAGTCGACGCATGCTCAGTGGAATTGAAAGGTGTGAATGAGTGTAATCGATTAGCAAATAAATTATTAATTTTAGCTGTTCTCCAATGAATTGCTCACAGGATTAAAGTTATATCATGCCTATCAATGAGTTATACTAATTTTTTGTTTTGAATCACTTTTCTTGATTTCTCAGGAAGGGAGTAGTAAAAGTTTATAAGAAATTTATTAATAATGGATAGAAATAAAGCACAGTTATCATTGAAATGTTTCTTTTTATAGAGCCTCTACTTAATGTTACTAGAAATGAAACACATATACTTATATCAATCAACCCTTATCTATCTGATGCCCTTTTTTTTTTTTTTACATGGAAGTCACCACTTATCAAGGTCCGGAGGCCACTCGGGGATAAGGGTTATTGCGTGTACAGTAATCAATGGGACAATATCGTATTAATCGTTAGTAATGGAGATTTGACAAAGTGTCTTACTTAAGGGGGCAGTTTAGCAGGAACTTGTTTATGTTGGACATCCAAGTTGTAGTCAGGTGGGAAACAGGCAAACAGAAGAGAGTTCCACAGAGGTGCACTTCTAAGAAAGAAGCTTTGTTCATGGAATCTACGTTTTGATTTAGACACAGATAAAGAGTGGGGAAAATTATTGACAGTGGTTTCAGCTTGATGGGTGTTTTTCGTGAAAGATTGGCAAGGGGGACCAGAGATTGGAGCTCAAACAAGCACTTGCCATGGAAATAACGATAAAACAACGACAGGCTCGCAACGTCCCTTCTGTGGGAGAGAGGTTGCAGGGAAGAAAAAGGGCATCCCCCACTAAGCTGCAGAGTCTATTTTGTACTCTGTCAAGGCAGGATAGGCTGTTTTTAGCAGCTCCTGCCCAGATATGGCAGCAGTACTCCATCCTTGGACGTACTTGGCTTTTATATAGATAAAGAATTGCATCAGCAGTGAGATATCTGCTGGAGCAGTAGAAGAATCCCACCATTTTTACTGTGACCTTGACAACAAATTTGATGTATGCACTCCATTTAAGATCAGGAGTAAAGGTCAAACCCAGAAGCTTGTCAAAACATGGAGCCTCCCCTAGATGAGAGGCATCCATTTCAATTGAAGCTTGGTTTTAGATGCATTAAAAGTAACCAGTCACCTCTTCCCCCATTGTACCACGTGCTCAAGATTAGAGGAGAGAGAATCAGAGATAATTTTGTCACTTACGGCCTTTGATGTGTTGCCATAGATGGTAGTGTCATCAACATAGATGTCAACGAATGATTTAAGTACGTGTTCTGGCAGATCATTGATGTAGATCAGGAAAAGAGTTGGGCTAAGGATGGACCCTTGAGGGACACCAGCATTAATACTGTCGGCTTCTGATTTCTGCCCATCAATCTCTACTTTTATGACCCTATCAGAGAAATGATTTAATAATTGAGAAAACATTTCCAGTTATACCATAGCTGGAAATCTTGTGAAGTAGGCCTTTATGCCACACCTTTGATATATCAAGAGCAATTGCCCTATGAGATATAACCGTCAGCACATCTGCTGTAGATCTAGCAGAACGGAAACGATATTGCATGTCGCTAAGAAGGTTATTTCTGCTGAGGTGGTTGACTACTTCTTTAATATAGATTCCAGCAACTTACTCATGACACACAGGAGACTTATTGGTCTGTACTGAAAGGGAGATGACCTGTCACCTGAATTCTTAGAAGATTCCAGGTTCCTGGCAAGTTCGTAATAATTTTAACCATCAGTTTATCCAACGTTTACTCATTATCCTTACTCTTAGTTAGGGTATTTTTGGTTTTTCAGTGGTTTTGTTTTGTGTACATGGGAATTTCCCATACTCCGAGTTCGCAGGGTAAGTGTTGATGGTAAGACGATGTTGAGTGTACTTGATGTTGAGTGTACTCAATTTTGTGTTTTACTCCGCGTTGCGTGTGCTGAGGTGGCGCAGCTGCTAGTTTGAAATATGTAGAAACGTCACATTATATATGAACTTTTAATAGCACTTGAATGAGATATTAAAATTAGCAGAAGTTCTTTGAAAACATCTTTTAAAAATTGTAAACTTTGGAAGAGCAGGCAAAATGCCTTTGGAAACTACGTGAAAGATGCAAATATTATTTTATTAAAAATTATTAAATTCTTTTTTTTTCAAATCTATTTTTATTTAAATGAAGATAAAAAATGAATTGCGCTGTTTGCATCAGTCTTGGTCAAGTGTGTATGTCTGCCAATCAGTCATACAGTGATTGGCATTAGATTACAATCAAACACTTGGACTGAATTCATTTAGAAGGATCACATGGAGGTGTAGCTGATATCGCTACAGAGTGCTGATATCTTTCATTTTGATGGAAAGATGGCAATGAACTCAGAGAGGTGGTTTTACTCTGAACACTCTTTTTTGCCTTGACAAAGTATAAAATTGACTCGGCAATCTAGTAAGTAATTATCTTTTCTAATCTCTGCAGACCACTTTTCACAGCATTAATGTTGCTATGCTTTTTCATTCAGACAAAACAATTATAAGATTAAAAATAGTTTTAAGTTGTTAATCTTAAATCAACTGGTTAAAATTTCAAATTTTCAATAGAACGTCATAAGCAACAGATTTTATATAGGTTTCATCAAAAAATATTCAGTACATAACGAGAAAAATCACAATAAAAATTTGAAACATTTAAAAGTAAGACAAATTTAAGAAACAGACAATTATAGTCCTTGTAAAGCAGTGAAAAAAAATTCTTATGGGAGTGCTCAACAATTTGTCAAGTTAAATACTATCATTTCATATATCCACATAAAATGTTATAAGGAGTTATAATATTTTATGTACCGATTTTCAGTATTTACTTCAACAGTGCTCAATACACGAGTAGAGCAAGGTTGTAAGTTATAAATATATATATATATATAGCAATTAAGCTACACAGACGCTTCTGCGTTTCATCCCCATAAGATGTCAGGTTAAAATGTATGCAATTTGTGTTATGGTGTATTTTTTGTATCTACACATAGTACTTAGTTCACTTAGCTAACCAATCAGATTCATTTGTTATCCCCTCCTACGGTTTACTGTTTCCATTAGCCAAAGGCAAGGTTTCTTTCATACAAAAACTACTAAACAAACACCCCCAATTATTAGAGAGCAGATGGTTGTGATAATATTACACTTAGGGATATATACTGAAGCGTAAAATGTTTAATACTCTGGAGAGAACAGGTTGGAGTTAAAATACACATACTTGATCATTGGTATATGCTGAATCAAAATGAGCACTATGTTTTATAGAGCCGGTAAGTGGTATGTGCTGAATCCGTAGGTGCTAGATTAATCAGGTGCGTGTAATAATGCAGTGAGGCATGTGCTTGATGGAGAAGAGGGAGGCTAGAATGTCATCATTGTTTGAGAATGCATGAAACTAAATAAAGGCTGCATTAAAGGGGAGGTGGAAGGGAAGATAAGAAACTCAGCGTTGCTCGGGAATGAATTACAACAAATATAGATTTCTTCCTATTTTTAAGGAAGAGGGAGCGCAAAAACTCTGTATTGCCCGGGAGCAATAACTTTAAAACTGAAAGCTCAGATAAATGGCTTACATTATTATTATTATTTTCAATATATTGAAACAAGAGAGAGGAATGAGCTGGGCAGAGGTGAAAGAGGGAGAGAGGGACGTGGAAAATGGGGAAGAGAGAAAAATAGTGAAACGGATTTATATTTTTACTAGCCTGGGTAGCCGGCGTTGCCCGGGTGTTTGTAGGTGTGTGTTGAGCAAAAGAAAAAAGAAAGTGGTAGTAGGCAAGCAGGCAGGCAGGCAGGCAGGCTCGAACCCGTACCGCGAAGGAGAAAAAGAAAGTGAAAAAAGAAACAAAAAAAACGTGACATATTAGCTGTTGCGCCCATCGCCAAACAATATATATATATGCGGAGCCAAAAGTAGGTAGACAGTGAAAAAATATTTATTTAGAATACAGTTATATCTAAGAAGACAATTATATTAATGAAAATTAAATGTTATTATCAATGCAAGTGCTCAAGCTGTTTTTCTTCTTGATTTTACACAGCTTTGAAGTTTGCCTCTTACGGTTTGACAAACATTTTCTACTTTTGGCTCATCCTGTTTATATCTGCCGATAATTTGATATTCGAACAGACACGTAATGCAGTCATGCTGGGGTGTAGTACTCTGAAAGGTTGGAAAATGTCATCAGTTGGGAATTTATCATTGTGTGTGGTATATAAGAATTGATGGTGGGGCTAGAAATTGGTTAGGATAAATAAGAGAATATAAGTTTCAATACATAAATACTAATGTGAAAACCATTTTCTTCTTTGATATTTTTCTTGAGATATGAACAGCTACAAGATATGTGCATTTTGACTGCAACATGTATTACTACATCATGTGTGCGCTAACAGAAACGTAATAAGAATCCCAGTGATTACATCCGATCTATATCTTTACATCGTCTCAGTCAAGCTGTGTTTTATTAATAAAAATAGCTTGCATATCCATAATAATAAATGCTCTTGAATCTTTTTATAAATACGAGGAAGCAAGACTTTAGAATGCTTTAAAACAATCAAATAATGTTGTTAAAAAGAGAGAGAGAGAGAGAGAGGGGGGTCCTTTTCTCTTCCCTGCAACTTCTTTCTCACAGAAGAGATGTTGCGAGTTTGTCTCTGCTTTATCGTTATTTTCATGGCAAGTGCTCGGCTGAGCTCCAATCTATGGAGCCCCCTCGCCAAACTTTCACAAGAAACACCCGTCTAGCAGAAAACACTGCCAACAAATTCTCCCACTCTTTATCTGTGCCTAAACCTAAATGTAGATTCCATGAGCAAAGCTTCTTTCTTAGAACTGCACGCCTATGGAATTGTCTTCTGTTTTCCTGCTTTCCAGCTGACTACAGTATGGTTGTCTTCAAGTCTAACATAAACAAGTTTTTGATAAGCAGTTCCATATAAGTTAACAAATTTACCGAATTTCCATTACTAACGATTACTATATTGTCCAATTTCTACTGTACACTCTTTAACCCTTATCCTCGAGTGGCCTCTTGGCCTTGATAAGTGGTGATGCCTATGTAAAAAAAAAAGAATTGGACATGTTTTCTGGCTACCAGATTCCAGCCATGTAAAAAAAAAATACGTTTTATTGATTTGAAGAATATTTAGCCGATGATTATTTTTACTACAATAAGGCAGAGTATTGTTTTAAAATGAATTAAACTGCTACGACTTTATATAAAGTTTTATTGATTTAAAGACTATTTAGCTGACAATGACATTTATTTTTAAAGAAGAAAAAGAAAGAGTAAATTTTTTCTCAAGTATTGACCTCCAGCAGCATTGGCCCTGCTGTTTTAACATGCGGAACAATCATGTTGATACACTGGTTTTTGCTAGATCACCGAAGTTAAGCAACGATGAGCTCAACCAGTACCAGATTGGTGACCATTTGGGAAGGCTAAGCGCTGTATGTACCACAACGAGTTAAAGAAAGTTCCGGGTTCGTATCTGGGTACGCATTTAACTTGTTAGGGTACATGCACTCCCGAATCAAGACAGAAAGCAATGGGAAACTACCGTCTTTACTTGTCTTCCCAAGATTACCACTGCTCTACAATTTGGAAAGCCGTGGTCGCTGACACTGTATGGACCCTAGCAGATATTTATTATTTCCAAAAGAATATTATTATTCACAGTATTCTACAGGTTTTTTTTGTTTTTTTTTACAAAGAAGTCATAACTTTTCAAGGCCCGGAGGCCACTCGAGGATAAGGTTTAATGAGTGTATAGTGGTCTTGGGGAACATGTCAGTCATCGTTAGTAGTATAAATTTGGTAAATTGCATTACTTAAGGTGATAGCTCATCAATAATTTGTTTACGTTGGGCTTGAAGACAACCATATTGTAGTCAGTTGGCAAGCAGGAAAGCAGAACAGAGTTCCACAGGCATGCAGTTCTAAGAAAGAAGCTTTGTTCTTGGAATCTATGTTTAGGTTTAGGCATAGTGGGGGAAATGACTTATAGACGAGTGTTTTTCGTGAAAGTTAGTGGGTGAACCATAGACTGGAATTCAGATGAGCACTTGCCATGAAAATAACAATATAGCAAAGACAGGCTCGCAATATCTCTTCTGTGAGAAAGAGGTTGCAGGGAAGGGAAAAGAGCATGCCTCACAAGGCTACTAAATCTATTTTGAACTCTGTCAAGGCAGGATAATGTCTTTTTAGCAGCTCCTACCTAGATGTGGCAACAGTACTCCCTCTTTGGACGTATTTGGCTTTTGTATAAGTAGAGAATTGCATTAACAGTGAGATATCTACTGGAGCAGTAGAACGATCCCACCATTTTCCCAGCAGCATTGGCAACGGATTTGATGTACATGTTCCATCTCAGATCAAGAGTAAAGGTCAGACCTAGAAGCTTATCAAAACATGGAGCCTCCTCAAGACAAGAGTTATTCATTTCGATCGATGCCAAACGGGGATCAGAACGTTGATGATGTAAAAATAGAAGCTTGGTCTTGGATGCATTAAAGTAACCAGCCACCTCATTCCCCATTGCACCATGTGACCAAGATCAGAGGAGAGAAAATCAAAGAGAACTTAGTCGTTTATTGCATTTGAAGCGTTGCCATAGATGGTAGTGTCATCAGCATAAATGTCTACAAATGATCTTAAGACGCGATTTGGGAGATGATTGCTGTAGATAAGGAAAAGAGTTGGGCCCAGGATGGACCCCTGAGGGACTCCAGCAATAATATTGCTTGATGTAGAAAGTGCTGTGGAATTGTCAGTTCTTTTTAATTGCTGATAAATATTTTAGCAAATACGGAATACAACACTACTACATGCTGTTTTTGAATTTGTGTCCAAAACTTGTGTAAATTTGCTAATATATTTCTTGAGAGAATTTCTTTTCTTATTTCACTTTATACATAGGATATTCTAAATATTTACAACATTTAACAGAAGTCTTTGATTTGCAACGATAACAGATATTATTTCAATTATAAACTAGCTGGATCTGTGTCCCGGCGTTGCTAATTAAAATTGAGGACCCCATGAAACTTCTGCTCCTACTGTTGTAAATGAGTCAAATTCTAATTGACTGGAATTATGAATTCAATTTTAAGCAAACAACTCGACTCACAGTTTTGTTTCTTTTAGATACAGGGTTATTTCTCTTGATTGAAATAAACAAGTCATTTGAATAATTTTATACATATTTTTCACAACTCTAGTTTAAAAAATATGGCATCGGATTACGATTAGGAAAAAATTCACATTCCCAGTTTTTTTTTTTCCATTTTTGCTTCATGGTGTTGCTAGATGTGATCTACGAACGTCTGAACTGTTGCACATGTGAAAAACACAAGATGCATATCTTTGCCTATTCCTCCTTGTTTATGTATACACGAAATGAGTTAAGTCATTGAAGCTCTTGAATCTTAAATAAATGAATAAAAACATTGTCATTGAAATTTATCATAATATCTCTATTTCTACTATTCTATAACTTTGTATGTCTGCGAGTTCGTTCTCTATGTGCTCCAAAACGACTGAGTCGATTTTTATGAAATTTCACCAAAAAGAACTTTATATGACTGGTTGTGTTCTTAGATAGGTTTTGTGTCAGAATGTGTTCGATAATTATCGATAATTGATATAATCTTATGATAGAAGGAACAGGCGATTTTGACTAAAGTTAACATCTTATGTAGCCTAACATCACAAGTGCATTTAAGAAATTTTACCAGCTGAAAGGCCCAGCATATAAAATCAGCAGTGTGTTCTTTGATATGACGGGGGCACGTTCGAAGTGTTTCTGCCTAAAGCGCAGTTTTACAATGATCCTTAACTTTTTCATGTTAAACTTTAATACAAACCATTATATATAAACCTAATTTTATAAAATCAACTAGGTTCTCTATAGTGTAATGCAGACTACAATATATTGTAAATATTCACTGCAAGACGCATGTGAAGCTTCCTCAATGCGCATCGCGATAGGTCACCACGGAGGGCAGGCAACCAACGATTAGATTAAAAAATGTTATTTCATCGATTTTGATGACAAGAAAAATCTAGAAGTGTGAAACATTTATTGATCATCATTCAATCTCGGGCAACGTCGGGTCACCCTGCTCGTCATATATATATATATTAAAAAAAAAGAGTTTAAAAAGTATTGAAAGTTTCATTGAAAGTGGACCTAATAAGATATGTTAAGCTCAACAGGTATGGTGGAGCTTAAATATAATAGCAGTTAATGACAAGACAAAGCCATATATTTGTATACATAGATTTATTTGTCGATGTAATAAGAAAAAACAATAATAGGTATAAAGAGCATATAACACCCGCCCCCAGTTATTGTTTTTCCGTATTACATAGACAAATAAATACATTTACACCAATATATGGCTTTGTCTTGTCTATAATTGCTATGAGATATATATATATATATATATATATATATATATATATATATATATATATATATTACAGTTGGGACGTTAATCAGATCAGGAATCGAAATTTTTGAGGCGTCAGAATTGGGAAAAATCGTGCACGTTTTCCAATGCCAAAATCGAATCTCCTAATTATGTTTTTAATTTTGTTTGATTATGCTTAAAACAAAATTTTCCATATTGGATGCTGATTATAAAATGATAAATACTCATTGATTTTTACACTACCAGTAAAACTAAAATCTATGGCTCACTTTTCAACTATATTTTTCATTTGCGAAAATACATACACATATTACATGGGATCTGGGTTAATCCAAAAATAAAAAATAACAAGAAACTTTAAAAGATCGATATTGGTACCGGAATTTGTAATGGAATTGGCAAAAATACTGGAATAGTTTCATTATATATATATATATATATATATATATATATATTAGAAGAAAACACATTCAGGAATTGATAAATAAATTCTAACAGAACTGCTTTGTCTCTTTATGAACTTACGATATAATATAAATCTTCAGGCTTAAGTTTAAGGGATTCTTAGAATGACATCATGGAATCTTGATTAATCGGTGTTTAATGACTATTCATAATTATTAATTTATTAGTTAAGGACTGAATCCTGTGCATACAATTATATAAACATATATATATATATATATATATATATATATATATATATATCGTTAAATAACATGACAAACAAATCAACATCGTGGCAAACAGACACACAGTTTTAGTATTAGTATTTTTCACTCTCTATTGGTATATACGTATTTCTTACTTTCACTCTCTCTCTTCATTTTTCCTCATACTCTCATTATGCAACCATCTCATTTCATGTAATATATATAAGAATGAACACCTCCTCACTTGCGTAAATACCTAATCTTTATAAAGATGAATTATGTTGACAGCCATTTGCCAAATACACCACCGTTATTGAAAGTTATTATTAATTGCTAAAGTGACGTTTTTCTCTTTAATTTGTCTCATATTTGACAAACTACAGAAAGCCATGCTTGTCATTAAATAGCATTAAAACATTTAGATTTTAGTAATTTCATTTTAAAAGATTCTATTTGATTGTTTTATGACAGCTGTCATGCCAGAAAAACATTAAAATATTATCATAATACTACGTATTTATGATTCGAAAACCGAAAGTTGGAATTTTTTTTTTATAGGAAGTCAAAAACAACAAATTCCTCTAGTAAAGATGTGTCCAATCAGAAAGTTGAATGTAAATCTTATTGAAAAATATATGATGAAAATATTTGAAGACGATACTTCGTAATTGTAATATTTATGTATTAATTCTAGTATTTATTGATTAAATAAATTTCATCCATTAAAACAACAAAGTGGAGAATTAACATCTCATCATGATCTGCATAAGCTACAACCAGAACTTGCCCCCCATACTTACCAAACTGTTTAAGCGTTGTCTTAAAGAGAAGAGCTTTCTAACACCCTGGAAAACCTCATCAGTATGCCCTGTATTTAAGAATTCAGGTGATAAGTCATCTCCCTCTCAATACAGACCAATAAGTCTCCTGTGTTTCATGAGTAAGTTGCTGGTATCCATATTAAATAAAGAAGTAATTAACCACCTCAGCAGAAATAACCTTCTTAGTGACATGCAATATGGTTTCCGTTCTGCTAGATATACAGCAGATGTGCTAACGGTTATATCTCACAGGATTAGTGAATCTCTCGACAAAGGCTTCCTTTCTAGGGCAATTGCTCTTGACATATCAAAGGCCTTCGACAAGGTATGGCATAAGGGTCTACTTCACAAGATTTCCAGCTACGGTATAACTGGAAATGTTTTTTCAATCATTAAATCATTTCTCTCTGATAAGCTCATAAGAGTAGTTGTTGATGGACAGAAATCAGAGGCCCACAGTATTAATGCTGAAGTCCCTCAGGGGTCAATCCTGGGCCCAACTCTCTTCCTGATCTACATCAATGATCTCCCAAAACACATACTTAAATCATTCGTTGACATCTATGTTGATGACATAACAATCTATGGCAACACATCAAAGGCCGTAAATGACAATGTTCTCTCTGATTCTGTCTCCTCAGATCTTAAGCGCGTGGTACAGTGGGGGGAAGAGGTGGCTGGTTACCTTTAATGCATCTAAGACCAAGCTCCTATCATTACATCATCAACGCTCTGATCCCCATCTAGCATCGATTGAAATGAATGGCTCTCGTCTAGGGGAGGCCCCATGTTTTGATAAGCTTCTGGGTTTGACCTTTATTCCTGATCTTAAATGGAACACATACATCAAGTCTGTGGCCAAGGTCGCTGGGAAAATGGTGGGATTCTTCTACCGCTCCAGAAGATATCTCACTAATGATGCAATTCTCTATCTATATAAAACCCAAGTACGTCCAAGGATGGAGTACTGTTCCCACATCTGGGCAGGAGCTGCTAAAAACAGCCTATCCTGCCTTGACAGAGTACAAAAGAGACTTTGTGGCTCGGTGGGAGATGCCATTTTCTCTTTCCTGCAACCTCTCTCCCACAGAAGAGATGTTGCGAGCCTGTCTCTGTTTTATCATTATTTCCATGGCAAGTGCTTGTCTGAGCTCCATTTTCTGGTCCCCCCTTGCCAATCTTTCATCAAAAACACCCGACTAGCTGAAGCCACTGTCAATAATTTTCCCCACTCTTTATCCATGCCTAAATCAAAACGTCGATTCCATGAACAAAGCTGCTTTCTTAGAACTGCATGCCTGTGGAACTCTTTGCCGCTTGCCTGTTTCCCTCCCGACTTTAACTTGGATATCTTCAAGTCCAACACAAACAAATTCCTGATGAACCGCCCCCTTAAGTAAGACACTTTATCAAATCCCCAATACTAACTATTACTACGATACTATCCCATTGATTACTGTACACACAATAACCCTTATCCCCGAGTGGCTTATATATATATATATATATATATATATATATATATATATATATGACGAAACCACTTGGGACGCCGTGCTTGTAAGGCACTGAAAATCCCACCAATGCCAAAATTTTGATAGAACATAGCTGTATGTTGTTCTCACGCATTCACCTGATCATGGCATGATCAATCTGCTGTTGCATTTGTCTGCTGCAATATTTGAACAAAACGACTGTAAAAAAATACTTTATAAGTAAATAAAATGTTTTATATTTTTCACTTGTTTTGAATTTTTTTCTCATGCTGAAATATGTTTATTTATGCATAGTTACCGATTTATCTCCATATATAATATTTTGATCACAGCAATTCCTCTTCGGACCAAAGTACCAGAGGTTTGTATCAACAGATGTCGCATACAAATTTATTATATCTAGACTTATGTAACTTTAGGACGCCATTTTGGACATATTAAGTCGTTATAATTAAATCCTACATTACATTCTAGGAGCAACATCATCACAATCGCAACCATTTTAAAGGAAGTAGTTTCTATTTTTCCCTCTAAATAACAAGTTCTCCTACCGCTCCCAGTCATCACTGGGATGTATTCTGCAGTTTAGACAGATATGGGATTTCACCCTTTGTAACTGGATCATAAACTCATTGACATAACATAATCTTTCCCTTTCTCATTACAAAAACAATAAAATATCCCGCTCCTTCTGATTGGATGAGCTCTGGTTATTCCTTGATTCTGGATTAACGGTACAGTGTAACCCGGATATAAGATAACCTGATATATAAGTAACCCCGATAAAAGAGATTTATCTGATCCCAACTTAGAGCCTGTGTTAATGTATATAAATTAGGCCCGGATATAAGATACTTATTCTCCGGTCCGACAACTCTCTTATATTCAGGTTACATTGTATTAGCATGCTAAATGAACGCTAATGTACCATTCAAACATGGGGTCACAATGATACCTACTATGAGTTAGTTGCTCGCTCTCTTGCTTTGTACATTCGTTTCAGTAATTTATTATATTTTTTTCAAACATAGTTATGTTTTTTTTTTTTCGAAAACAAAACAACAAACACTTATTTCCTCTCGTTCTTGCTCGCTCGCTTTGTATATTCCCATTTTAAAACTGCTAAACTATTTCATTCTTTACTATATTTTATGCTTACATTTTTTTAACCACCCTTATGATAAAAAATATATAAAAATATTTAACCTTTTTTTAGCAATCGATTTTTTATCCAACTGTTTAGATATTTTCCATTTTTTGCTTCCATACTTCACTTGACAGTCTTGCATGCATGTTTAAAATTTAGGGTCTGGTTTTAAGCACAATTACCGATTTTTTTTGCACTACAGTTTTAACATAAATTTCATTGGATAGGGATTTAAATTCGTTAGATTATTTTATTTAACTTTCTTTTCTGGACTTTATTTTATTTAACTTTCTTTTCTGGACTGATTGTCGAGATTGCGCACATGTTAAGTTTTTTGTTTTTGTTTGTGTGTGTGTGTGGGGGGGGTAAATTTGTCCACCTCCACAATTTTCTTTAGAATGACGACTTTTATAGGCTTTTGAATATACTAATTAAGAAAATCTCATTCAAATTTTGCAGAGGCAAGTACTTATAGAGATATAAAGACCTATATTATGCACTGTAATTCACTGGCTGCAAGGTTTGTACACACATGTTAAACAAATCTACTTCTCTCCTACCGACACTGCCACCCCACATTTTTTTTTTAGCATTTGCGGGTGGATGTGCTGACAACGATTATCACGATTAAATTTGGGGAAATTATTTTTCAATTGGAGGGGGGATGTAGAAAAATAAAGCCATTCTTTACATGAGGTGTTAGGGGTGTTTATTCCGAACGCCGTTCTTAAGATGGAGAGGTGAGTGGTGTCTATTCATAAAACCGTTCTTAACATGGGGAGTTTGGGATGTCTATTCCAAACACAGTACTTAAGATGACAGTACTCAAAGAAGTGAAGTGAAAAAAGTCGCAATTGTTTTGTCTTACGCGTTAAAAAAAAAAAGACAAGATAAAACTGGAATTTACTTTAATACTATTGGTGGAATAGTTGAAAAGAAGAGGAAAACTTGAAACAGCTATGATTGCTACCACTGATTTCGATCACTCTAAACATTCCATATACAGTGATAATCCCTAACCTCTAAAACTTGTTTATACTTTCCATTATTATACTAATGGACCATTTGTGTAATTTTATTAATTCATACTGACTTAGGCATTCCCTTAATTGCTTTTTTAAATTCAAATAGTACCTGCATGCTATCATCCCAAACCATCACTAATCGCCAATGAAAGCCAGATTATTTAATTTCGGCCATAGCCGCCAGTGTCTACATGTGTTCAGGGATGACTGACTATCAACAACAACCGTAGTTTACTTTTTTGTGAAGTGGGAGGCAGGCTTCCACCGGACAACGCTGGTTAACGAAACGTGCTAGTCTATTATATAATTTTCATCTGTCTGTTTAAATGTATGTATGTATGTAATGTAAACTTTAGATAGAGGCAATGAATTTTCATGAGACCAGTATCATTTTGAAGCTCGATCTTTTGGACAACAAATATCGAAACAATTGGCTAAAAACATTAATTCCTTCGCGCTCAACTTTTCTACAAAGAGGGGTCACTTTTTCCGCCAATATATTTGAAAGTCATCCCCTCTTTTCGATTGACTAGTCTTAATTTAAACATTTAGTTGTTTTATAGTGGATTTTATTGTTTTTTATCCCCTGCCCTGCAGAACATGAATGAATTTTGCAATAGAAGAGGAAAAGGGGTTACAGTATTAATGTTTGGTACATTTTTAAGTTAGGAGACCAGTCAGGAAGTGGGGGGGGGAGATGGAAATGTGGAGAAGGAAAAGTGGGTTTTTGGTTTTGCAGAACATAATTACGTTTTACAAAAGAAACTAGAAAAGCAAAAAGCAGCAATGTTAGGTACATTTCGTCCCAGGAAGCCAATATCTTCAGACAACCTGATCTGGTAGCACCAGACGATAATATGAAGATAATGCTATATTAATATTATTATGGCTCCTGGACAACATCAAGTAGCTTTTCGTGTATACAACACTATGAACAAAACTGTAAAGTCCTTTATCCTGGTCCACACAGTATTTTAATATGCCTGCTCTATCTAATATAGTGAATACTTGTTAATGAGAACCATAAGAAACGGTAAAATCCGGGTAATTAGCATTTCTTAAACCGAATGAAGCAGGATTCAGCAATTCTGTCATAATTTACTACATGATAACATCTTGTCCTCAAATACTTCACAAAGGAGGCCTCCAGAGCATTATTGAAACTATTCTTTTTGAGTTTCTTGTCACACCCCTGCCTTTCAAAGGGAAAATTAAGAAGCAATGAAAAAAAGTCCAGAATTATTTTTTGTCCTAAACATATCTGCTCTATCTAGGATTTGAGCACTTTTGGGTTGCTACCTGCTCTATCATTGATGTTGAGTACTTTGGATTTTGAGTTCACCAACAAACGGATAGTATCAGAGAATATACAACTGGAACTGAAGCGCACTGTATGTAATAGCTTTCTTTTGTCAAAGACTGGATTTGTAAATCATCTTATATCATGCAACGAAAAACAGCATCAACAGTTGATGAGGCTATAACAGCACGACCTTCAGTGCTGAGTTATCGTATTTGTGGTCTAATTTTCAAATCTGAAATTGGCCTGACAAGACATTTGGGGATTAATAGAGTATTGCTACACTACAATCAGGAGAGAATTATAATTGCTGCCTAAGATCAAGGCTTGATGACCAATGCTTTTAAGAAAATGAGTGGTCTAAGCAATGATAGCAAGTGCAGATTTGCTACACAGAAGTAAAGAGTGTGAGCAACCTGACATCCAAATGTAAGGTTCTACTGGAGGATCCCCATGCTTCTGTTCAGTCTTGAAAGACAAAGGATACCCCTTAGGGGTAGTAGTACGTCTAATTGTGAGGCAAGAGTTGCACAATCCCAACCAAACCTCTCCTGAATCGGCACTGTTTGAGTCCAGTGACAAGGAGGAGACCAGGATGACTGGAAACAATGCTGAGATAAGTGGAGAACACATACAGCACATGAAAGTCTGAAATGGTCACCCATTTAGTACTGACCAGGTTCAACGTTGCTTAACTTCAGTGATTTAGCGGGAGGATGGCTACTATATGACTTGACACAATGGAGTGTATAGATACCTCCACAGAATGATCTGTAAGAAGTTGAATTTTGAATACAGCATCAAATCCTGGGAACATTTACCAGAAAGAACAGTCGGAAAAAAGTCATCCACCATCCACTATGACTATTCAATTATTACAGCTATGTACCTCGAAAATGGGGCCATAAAACCTGACATACGAGGGGCGTGCAATAAGCAATGTCCCTGACCCACTTTCCATAGCAGTAGAGCAACGAAACTTGGCACAGTTATTAGTCTTTCTCTACATAGGAACCACCCAGAGTTATGCATTTTTCCCATCGTTTGATGCAGCTCTGGAGACCGTTTTGTAGAACACCCCAGGTTGGTCCTCCAACCACGACGTGACTTCAGAAATCAAGACTGCATCATCTGGGAAACGCTTTCCTTTCAAAAACAACTTCATGGTTGGGAAGAGGTGAAAGTAAAATGGTGCAAGATCAGGAGAGTAGGGAAGATGAATAGGATTTCATGACCACACGCCCGTGCTTCTGATCTGGCAACATGCGAGTTGTGGACTGGAGCGTTGTCATGCAGGAGAAGGGTACCTTTGCTGATCTTGCCCCACCTCTTGATTTTGATAGCTTCCCTTAATTTTCTCAAAAGTGAAGCATAATAGGCTCCTATAAGTGTGGTACCCTTTGCCAGGAAATCTGTCATAACTGGTCCCAGAAAACTGTGAGCATGACCTTGCCAGCGGGGGGCTGCACCCTTGCCTTCTTTAGAGGTGGTGAGTCCAAGTGCTTCCACTGCATTGACTGGGCTTTGGTCTCTGGATCATAGTGATGGACACAGGTTTCATCCTGTGTAATCAGTCTTTTGAAAAATTGACTCATCTTCTGGGCACACCTCCAAATTCCTTCTTGAGCACTCGACGTGTTCTGGCTTCTGGAATGGTGTGAGCAACCTAGAAATCCATCTAGCAGACACCTTATGCATATGCAAATGGTCAGGAATGATAGTTTCCACAGATCCTGTACTAATCTTGACATCTTGGGCTATTTGGCGAATAGTAATGCGCCGATCTTCCAAAATGGCAGCCTCAACTTGACGGACAGATGCCTCATCAATAACAGAAGGGGGGGGGTGACCAGGTCTTGGAGCTGTTTCCACAGACTTCCGGCCATGTTTGAATTCACGATGCCAGCGTTTTACAAGGTCATATTATGGGGCATTATCACCGTAAGTTTCTTTCATTTCATCAAAAGTCTCCTGTGGTGGTGTGCGTCCTTTCACATACAAATACCGGATCGCTGCTCGACATTCAACAAGCTCCATTTCACACCTGACTCAGTTCAAACACCTGTAAAACAGAAACCACAATTAGTTCAGAGCTGTAATTTGCCACATAACCCGTAGAGATATAAATCATTGCACATGCAAAATTTCAGCTAGATCAGATAACTGAAAGTGGGTCAGGGGCATTACTTATTGAAAGTCCCTCATAGTCATATTTATTGTTTTTTTTTTTATTCACCTTCATCCCAAACAAGGCGTATTGCCACTTGGATATAAGAGGCTACTAATTGGGACTATGCCTTAGAAAGATTAACATGTTAGTTTACGTTACATTTGAACTTCTGCATATCAGTACAGTTAGGGAAACAGGAAGGAAGACGGGAATTCCAAAGTCTAGCTGTTTGAAATAAGAAGCTATTAGGGTAGAAAGTTTTTTTAGTATTTAGGGACCTCAACAGTGAATGGGTGTGATTTTGCTGCTAAGCAGGTTTGTTGGCGATATGTAGGGGACACAAGTGCAACGAGTTCATCAGAGTACATTCCATTAAAATATTTGTAAAACAGGTACAAGGATACAACATTACAGCGATAGGACAGGCTTGGAGCTTAATTAACAAAGTGAGACTTATTAGATTGGAGACCCTTTTTTTTTTTTAACTCTATCAGAGAGAGAGAGAGAAAGGGAGAGAGAGAGAGGGAGAGAGAGAGAAAGAGAGAGGGAGAGAGACTAATGGTAGATGCATCAGCCCAGATGTGGCAACAATACACCATACATGGGCGAATGGTGGTTTTGTAAATGTACAGGAAATTCTCAGACGTGAGTAGTTTTCTAAGACGATAGAGAGAACACATATTTCTTGCAGCAGCTTTCTCAGTGTCCTCGATGTATTTGTTCCAGTTCATATTTCCTGTGAAGGAGTTTGAAGGAAGAATTCTCAAGCAGGGAATTATTTGTCATGTATATCAGTGGTTTGAGAGGCTTCTTGTAATTGTTAAAGGAGAGCAGCTTCAGGAGAAAGAAGCTATCTTAATAGAAGTTAGTGTCCCCAATGATGCCGAGTTAAACAGTTGGGAGAGAAAAGATAACGAAATACTAAAGTTTTATGACATGAAAAGAAACTAAAACCTTAGATCTCTATCATTCCAGTTAGTATAGGAGCAACTGGACTCATGAAATTAAAAAAAACAAAACTACCTGACAAATATACCTGGTGAATTAAGTGAAAGAGATTCAAACAATTGCATTTGAAGGGACGGCGAGAATCTTAAAAAGATCTCTTGGTTGGAATACCTGAGTTAGCAGGTGAATGTTTGGCATCCGGTAGGATGCTCCAGCCCCAGCTTGAACAAACTGATAAGAGAATTAACATGCAAGCACTCTTAGTAGATGGAAAGTTTTTGTGTCACATATGTAGACGTTCATGTTAGACTGAAGCTGGGTTTAAAAGCCACCTACATGTACACAGCCACAAAACAAATTAAATTACAAGATGGCAAATTTCTGTTAAGAAAAAGCAATCACCATTATATATATATATATATATATATATATATATATATATATATATATTACATAAAAAAAACTATGCCCATGGAATAAATAAGATGTTCAGTTTAAAATTCTGTATAAATTTTCTAGTTTAGCAAGAATATGAAGATTATATTGGCTGAAACGTTATGAGAATAATATTGTAAATAATATAAATTACTGCTAAATTGCCTGTAACCATTTCTTGTCTTTGTAGAACCGACAAACAAGCTAATAACTACAAATCAGGCCGGCTTTCCTCAATAAACAACATTCAGACTCAGACTTCATGAAACCATTTTTTTCCATTCCGGATGGATTACACACAAATAAAAATATGTTGTATGAAATTCTTCTGCTGAGATTGTTTTTCTCCTTTTACAAATGGAAAACTATAAAGAGGGGATTTGGAATTCACTATCAAGATAAATCAAGTAGAATTCGATTTACGGTGACTGAATCATGAGGATGTATCTAAGGTCAACGGAGCACATCAGTGATCAAATGCAGGGGCAAGTAATTCAGTTATATCAAAGCATAACATTTCAGGCAATGCATTTATTTGGCCTCGATCTGGTTCATATAATTTTTCTCCACCATACTTGATCATTAATCCAGTCTAATAATACCAAATATATTAACAATTTTTATTATTTAGATTATTCGGACTACTGTTCTCATCTTGAATGTTATTTTCATCAAATTTCAGTCGATATAAACTCTGGTCTTTTTCAGATGTCTTTTTGTCAAATTCGGAAATCTTTCTGCATGCTCTTGGTCCGTCAGGCATGATCGGCTAAAAAGTCTTAAGTACTTTGCAATTATATTATGAGTATCAGCCACATCGAGGAGTGAACCACCAATTCTAAGAAGAGCGTCACTTACAACTGAAATTTACCTAATAATTTATCTGTTATGCGAGAGATCCTCATCTAAAAATTAAAAAACATGTCATATTTATAAAATCACGTAAATTGATCAAATAATTTTGGTGCTTATTAAGAATATCACTTATTAAAAATAAAAACAAAAATATAGAAAAATCTTTATGATGTACGTACTCGACACGGAATAAAGATATCATATTCTAAACTTCATGTAAATTGATCAATTAATGTTTGCTGCTTATTTAGAATTATATTTATTTAAAAAAAAATACAAAAAAAGGAATAAAAATGTCATATTCCAAAAATTAGGTAAATTGATCTGTTAATGTTTAGTGCTTATTTAGAATTACACTTACTTAATATATATATATTAACCTCCTTATAATGTACGTACACACCACTGAACAAAGATATTATATTCCAAGGGGATAAAGTAATATCCTTTTTTGTTTTGTTTTGTTATATGCCCCCCCCCCCAAAAAAAAATTTATTTATTTATGAAAATCATACAAAGCTTAGAAATAAATTAGACACAAGACCATTCAAAAGTTTGGGGAGGTGAATCTATAGTTATCCTTGTCACTTTACCTTTTTAATTGTCCAAACTATTTCTAACTAGTGGTTTCAATCATTATAATATTACATTCACTCCTGTCATCGTATTACCTAAGATTCCCGAATTGATATTTTTATACCACACTTTGATCTTAGGCAAAAGGTCAAGGAACCATAAAATTATTAGGTCTCTGCAAACTACATTTGAAATATTTTATTTGCACACAATATAAAAAATTAGAAATTGAACAAATTAGGCACAAGGTCAATCAAAAGTGTGGAGGTAATGGGCATCGTTGGTCATCCTGGGTCACGAATACTTAAAATTGTCGATAATATCTCACCACAATACCACATTCACTAAAGAGGCTGTCTATCTTCAGTTAGACTCAAAATTGAAACAGTTTTATTTAATCATAAATATATACAGAGATACTACACTTTGAGCCTCACTAAAAAGCCAGATCTTAGTCAAAAAGCCAAGGAACCATAAAAGTGATAGGCTACTGGAATGCTGAATTATATCTTTTCAGCAAACAAGAGAGAAGAAGGAGTTAGGCGAAAGATAAACAGAGAGTTTTAGAGAAAGACGGTAAAAGGAGACGAAAAGAAGAAAAGATACAAACACGGCGAGAGAGAGGGGGGATAGAAATGTTAAAATTAAGATGTTACACACATTATTTCACTTCTATATCAATTTATATGGTCCCGAGCAACGCCGCGTAACTCTGCTTGTTTATACATAAAAATCAGAATTTTATATTTGTGGATGACCGAAATAACTTTTTTTTTTGTCCATCTCTCCCAAACACGAATCTAGTTTTACCAATTTAAAACCTGCAGTGCCAATATGAATATAGGTATATAATATAAAATATAGATTTAAATAAGTAACACTGAATCAGACATCCATAAACATATGAGACTAGCAGACCGCCCGGCGTTGCTCGGTCGTAAAATACGCAAAAATATTATATTGTAATTCCTACAGAAACTGAGACATGTGCATGCGAGTCACTTCTTGAAAGTAAAAAAAAACAAAAAAACAAAACAAAAAATAAACTCTAGCTGAAATCAAAACCCAAACTTAAAAATAGTGAGCCAAGTACGATAACCATTAGGCCAGCTTCACACGGTCTTTAAAGTGTTTTCAAATCTAGTTATTCTTAACAAAAGGAATCTGTCATGTGAACTATTCATGCGTGCACATTCGTTAAATAGTTGACAAATAGATATAAATCCGATTTCCCCCCCACATACCAAATTTTTAATTTGGGCACCTTATCAGCTCTTTTTCCAGATGAAAACTGAGTAAAAAGTTTTGCACATGTCTGAATACCCTATATACCAGATTTCAAGTGTGTAGAGCAAAAATTCGTAGAGTATATAGGTTGAGAATTGTCCTCAAATGCCCATACACACACATTTTCACTTTTATAGAGACAGGGTGGAATGATAAGATGTCGCCCTAAAGAAAACAACACTACAGCTTTATTTTGAAACTTTTATTGAAAAAAATCAATTCAGTTAACTTGATTATGTAGGAGAGCTTACATCTATTTAATGTAGTCACTTTCAGCCTCGATAAAGGTTCAGAACTGGGAATATGCCTTTTCCACAAGTGCCAGTGGGAGCTCAGCGAATACACCGATGGCGGTGATCAGGCTGGTTTTGGTGTTGTGGAAGGTCATGTTGGTGATGTTCTCGACATATGAACAAAGTAGTCCAGTTGGTTCAGGTTGAAAAAGGAGGGGGATGTAGTTAGAGACGAGTGCAAGTCGTAGCGTTCCTTCTGAAGTCAAACCCAAGTCTCTTTGGACTTGTAGGACAGTGCTGAGTACTGATGCCACACCCAGGGTCTGCCAGCAGCCACCTGATTGCACCTGGGGATTACCACACTCTTCAGCACATCCAGGTACACTTTGGTGTTGACTTTCAAGTCGACTTTGAAGATGTGATGTTGCATGATGTGGTCCTCATTTGGAACCACACCAAAGACCATAACCGTCGCCAGAAACTTTAGATGTGCCCTCAAGTGCTGAACCGCCCGGATTTGCATTGCAACGAAAATTGAACATCTCCTTCATAAACTTTCATCTTTAATATTGACCAGAACTGCTCAATTGGGTTTATACCTGGAGAACAAGGTGGTCATGTCATCAAATTTTTTCCTCTAATGCCTCATGACTTAAAGTAGGATGTCATAGCCTTGGCTAAGAGGGATGCCGCATTGTCGTGCACAAAAATCAATTTGCAGTGGTTCACCAATGGAAGATCATCAAGCCATGGTGACAAATGCTCATTTAAAAATTAAATATAAGACTGACTTGTCAGTTTGACACCTTCCGGCACTCGAAATGGTCACAGATTATTCCAGCCCAAAACATGACACATTCACCTCCCTGTTGACGATGGAATCGATGAAGGTAGGGAATCCAAGAGGACTCCAAACTTTGGTCTACTAATCTAGTCATCAAGCGTTGCTCTGGCCTCATCTGTGAAAAGAACATTTTTCAAAGCTGGTTTTCATGTATTTCTGAGCCCAAGCCAAACGTTTTTCCTTATGAGTTTGGTTTAAAACAAGTCTTGCTATGGGCTTAATGCTTCTTGCAATTTCGTTTAAGACATTGTAGCGTGTCTTTCTGGATAAGGAAGGTATTCCAGCCATGTCAAATATAGCAGCTGCTTGATAAGTTGACAGCAAATTTTTCTAACATCACGAGCAGAAACTGACTTTCCTGTGTTTTTATCCTTCCTTGGTTTGATCTTTAGATTTTCAACGAATAAAGACAAAGTTTTTCCATCTCTTCCAAGCTTCTTGACTAGATCTACAAGGAGTAAACCTCCTGCAAGGCTTGCAACAACACGTTCCTTTTCACTAGCTGTCAATGGACCCTATCTAGTCATTTTGGGAGACCCGCAATAAAGTAATACCAATTTCAAAATTAAAAAAATAGGGTTTATATATATATATATATATATATATATATATATATATATATATATATATATATTATTAACAACATGCCAATGAATGGATTGAATAAAATACTTATGGGCTTTAAAGGTGGGTAAATAAAAGATATATCTGCCTTACTTAAAAAATGCTAGTTTTATTTTTGGTGTCTTTAAACCACCACACACTCTTTTTGCTGATGAGGAGACTTCTTTTATAAAATCAAATGATAAAATTATTGTTCAAGACGTATTGTCTATCTCAATAAAAACATCGTTTCCGAAACGATCGTACAATTTATTGATTTTGTTTGTTCTTCCTTTTGAAACCGATTTTTAATTATAAATTATGAATCATTTTACACACACACACACACACACACACACACACACACACACACACACACACACACACACACACACACACTCTCTCTCTCTCTCTCTCATATATATATATATATATATATATATATATATTCTATTTTTACATTCCTCATCGATTTATAGACATAAAAATGCTTCAATAGATTTAGGTTTCTTAGTTATACTAGTATTTAACATGTTTTATGATTTCAGGTAAAAAGGCAGTCATCGTCCTCTTCTCTTATGTACCTGTCAAACATTTCCCCCTTTTTCCGTTTTTTAGTGCATTTGTTCACTCAAACATTTGAAATTAAAATTTATCCCCCACCCATTTTATTTTGAATAGTTTATTGTAAGAAATATTGCTGCGTAAGACGCAATCGCTAACATTTTTTTCTTTTAATAATTAAATAGATACTTTTATTTTTAAAATTGAGTTTGTTGCTCTTGGTAGAGCTGGTTATGATGATAATAAAAACGACCATTTCATCTGCCATGAAAGAGAAAAGAAAAGGTCTACCATTTTTCTCTTCTTTTTCTAAATTACAAAAAAAAAAAAAAAATAGATTAATATTTTTTAATGTTTATATGTGTGGTTAAAATATAAAATAAAAGCAATAAAATAAATACCCACAATGTTGGTATTTTCTTGGTTGATATTGCCCTGGATTAATAGTATCTAAAACTTAGAAAAAATATATTCATTAAGAGTTAACTGGACCAGTTTTGTAAGGGAGGGTCGCTTTTTCAGTGTTATTATGTATTAAGTTAGGAAAAAATGCTGACTCATTAGTAGAGTAACTTATTACATAAATGGGTTTTGTATTTGTGCATAGAAGAAGAATGGCTTGGGGGGAAGAGAAGGAAGGGATTCGAGAGAAGAAGGGGTAGAACGGTAGGGGAGAAGGATAGGGAGAGGTAGAAAGATGACATTTTGGATAGAAATATATTACATTTTTCCCGGGAAACGCCGAGTAGCCCTGCTTATTAATAATAAAGGCGAAGAACACAAAGTTACCATTTCAGATTACTCTAAATTCTTTTGTGAAAATTCAGATACCTTTGATTAGATTTTTGTAAAATTCCAACCATAAGTACTATATAATAGTCCCCAAATTACGGTATTTTAACAGGGTTTCTAGAGAGCATAATATAGACACAACCTCCGATTTGAAAACTTAAATATTTCAAATTTGCATTAAATTTGATCCGTAGAAATTAGCACAAATCAAGCAAAAATACCCGCATTTCAATTTCTTTTTAGACCTTAAATTTTAGACATTTTCTAGAATAGAAATCATGTAATGGATTTTGGTCCAAATTGGAATAAGTATTCTAGACGTAAGGTTTGGTATCGTTATATCTTGATTTAAATATCTGCAAGAGGACATAAACATAGCGCAAACCTGTTCTGTTTGGGAAAATTCATTGTATCTGTCTTGGGACTGGTATTTGTCTACTTGAAGTATATAGGAAACAATGTCTCAGAAAAAAAAGCTGAAGAACTTACATTTAGTATATGCGTGTATCTACGTTATTCACTTTGTATCTATACTTATTAATGATATATTCTATTGATATATAGCGTTTTCTATATATTCATATTTACATTTGTGAAGATAGAAAACGCCAAAATGGTCCTACACAGTGTTCTTTTTAAGGAGGTAAATCTAATTTTTGATGTGATTTACTGTGACATAGCTTCAAGTGACAATCTCATCCCGTTGGCTACAAATCCTAAATATGCTGTTGTTTGTGCCGAAGAGGAATCAACAAATATCCTGGCTGATAGCTTCATTTTCCACCGGTTGCAATTGAAATCTCAAAGAGGCTAAGACTATGGACAGTGTCTTTTCTGAGAGATGCTAGTCAGAGGGTTGGTTACTTTTAACCACACAACCCCAGACAGAGTGGCTTAGGCATTAAGTATTACCCATACTTGTAAACTGCCGATTCAATTGAATAATGCTTTTCTTTGTAGCAAACTGACGGTTAATTTAACATAAGGATTTATCTGGGCAAATGTTTAATAAAATCGTAGTTAGGAAAACGAAGTAATAAAGGATGTAGCCAATTAGAAAGTTTTTTTTTTTTTTTACTATGGACTTGTTATAGAGGACAATATAAGCAATGGCGAACGATGTCCGATAAGCTTACTAGCCTAGTATAAATTGGTTGTTTGAAATTAAATTCTAGTTGAAATGTTTATAATTCTATATAAATTCTATACAAGTGTTTATAAATATTTATAAATTCTAGTTAAAATGCTTATATTTATAAATTCTAGTTGAAATAAATGTTTATATTTATAAATTCTAGTTGAAATAAATGTTTATATTTATAAATTCTAATTTAAATAAATATTTATATCTATGAATTCTAGTTGAAATGTTTATATTTATAAATTCTAATTGAAATACATATTTATATTTATAAATTCTAGTTGAAATGTTTATATTTATAAATTCTAATTTAAATAAATATTTATATTTATAAATTCTAGTTGAAATGTTTATATTTATAAATTCTAATTGAAATACATAATTATATTTATAAATTCTAGTTGAAATGTTTATATTTATAAATTCTAGTTGAAATACATATTTATATTTATAAATTCTAGTTGAAATGTTTATATTTATAAATTCTAGTTGAAATGTTTATATTTATAAATTCTAGTTGAAATGTTTATATTTATAAATTCTAATTGAAATACATATTTATAAATTCTAGTTGAAATGTTTATATTTATAAATTCTAGTTGAAATACATATTTATATTTATAAATTCTAGTTGAAATGTTTATATTTATAAATTCTAGTTGAAATATTTATATTTATAAATTCTAGTTGAAATGTTTATATTTATAAATTCTAGTTAAAATATTTATATTTATGAATTCTAGTTGAAATAAATGCTTATATTTATAAATTCTAGTTGAAATAAATGTTTATATTTATAAATTCTAGTTGAAATAAATGTTTATATTTATAAATTCTAGTTGAAATAAATGTTTATATTTATAAATTCTAGTTGAAAGGTTTATATTTATAAATTCTAGTTGAAATAAATGTTTATATTTATAAATTCTAGTTGAAAGGTTTATATTTATAAATTCTAATTGAAATAAATGCTTATATTCATAAATTCTAGTTGAAATGTTTATATTTATAAATTCTAATTGAAATAAATGCTTATATTTATAAATTCTAGTTGAAATAAATGTTTATATTTATAAATTCTAATTGAAATAAATGCTTATATTTATAAATTCTAATTGAAATAAATGCTTATATTCATAAATTCTTGTTGAAATGTTTATATTTATAAATTCTAATTGAAATAAATGCTTATATTTATAAATTCTAATTTAAATAAATGCTTATATTTATAAATTCTAATTGAAATAAATGTTTATATTTATAAATTCTAGTTGAAATAAATGCTTATATTTATAAATTCTAGTTGAAATAAATGCTTATATTTATAAATTCAAGTTGAACTAAGTGTTTATATTTATACTTATATAAATATAAATAGAAAAATAATGTTTAGAGAAATAGTATAAACAAAATAGTGTTCAAAACGATTAAATTAATAACAATTATTTAAAAATAGGTCTGACCTCTAGCAGTTTGACAGTCTGACAGAGGTCACTTAAGATGACATGGATCTTAGAATGAGACGTGGAGATTGAATTAGTTAGAGGAGTTGGATTTTTGAAACTGACAAGAGAAGTTGGGTTTCTTTGAATGACCAGGAGGCGGGTTGAATTCTACAGACTGGAAATGTGAATATGAACAATGCTTGCAACTTTGAGAAGAAAGCGACTACCGGAATAAAGAAGTGTAAATATTATTTTATCGATGATTTCTGTGTTAGTTTTTTTCTTCAGAGAAGTTGAAGATGGTCCAAAAAGTTGAGCACAAAGAATTATAAAAACTATAATTTGCTCTTTTTGATTGAGCACTATCAACGAACTTTGTTGAAATTCAATTATTCTTAATTTTTTAATATCTTTCAACCTGGAATATATATATATATATATATATATATATATATATATATATATAAAGATTATTTGTAGGCTGTTTTAATTGTGGAGTATTATATTTCGGTCTCCAGATAATGTCAGGTTATCAGGAGAAAATGTGCACTGTTTTAGGGCCAACTTCTTGACGGCTTTTTATGTGTACATCACAATTAAAAAGATCCAACAACTAATTTATGAATGGAATAACTGCGAAAAAAGTGACAACACAATCCATGTTTCTATTCTGAATAACCGACACTAACTGGAAGCTAAAGGGATATATTTCATATTTGAAAATAGTTGTTTGAATAAAACCCACTACGAATCGTTGAGCATTTTGTTTCTTTCTTTTCATTTTAAATACACACACACACACACATATATATATATATATATATATATATATATATATATATATACTAGCAAAAGTACCAGTCGTTGACTGGGTTCAAAATCAGCTTACAGAAAATGGACTCTGATTTATGAAAGTGTGATAGGTTATGAAAAGGAAGGGTTGTAAAGAGATAGCTTCGAATTTGGGGGTATCAAAACCAAAGCAAAATATGATGAAAGTAAAAAAAAAAAAAAAATAAAAATAAAAATAAACCCCATGATTTATTATACCATACCTGTTCACACTGAAACACTTATCACAATATTCTGTGGATCTATATTAAAAAACCTTGAAAAGTCTTTATTAAAGTTTGTGCCTATTTGCATTATATGGAGGCCAGGCGCGAACGCAGACCCCACAATTTTATTATATCATCCCTATTTGAGATAAATCATACTTATCAAAGTATTATTATGTACATCTATATCAAAAACACTTGTAAACATTTTATTTTAATTTTTAAATTTATAATTTCCCTACTTTGTGGACCAGGCGTGAACACAGACCCCACAATTTAAATGAACCCCCGTTCTGCCAGATCAAATATACCCATTCCTGTGTCTCGATACATCTTCTAATATTATATGTAATCAGGTTTTAAAATAGTCAACCATATAGGAGCCTATTCGTGACCAGACACACACACACATTCAGCTTTATATTATATATAATATAAAGCTGAATGTGTGTGTGTGTGTGTGTGTGTGTGTGTGTGTGTGTCTGGTCACGAATAGGCTCCTATAGGTTGACTATTTCAAAACCTGATTACATATAATGATAGAAGATGTATCGAGACACAGGAATGGGTGTATATATATATATATATATATATATATATTACAGTGTCTGTTAGGAATACCCAAATTTCATGTATCCTGATAAAATCTTTATTATCGAAACCTTAAACATCAAAAGAGGACTAAAACGTCTTTTTACAATGACCAGTTGAATTTTATCTTAAATCTAGGATAACCAGATTGATAAAACCGGATATCCCTAACAAACGCTGATGTATAGTATTTAAATTAAATTAGTTATATTAGATCTTTCAAAACCCGCGTTTGAACTCGTCAATTATTTTTTTAATTAACTTTTAATGCTGTGTGTGTGTGTGTGTGTGTGTGTATGTGTGTGTGTGTGTATTTACCAATGGTGTGCTAAAATTAAATATGAAACTGTGTTATCCAATTAGGAAATAGTAGTCTTTTATTAAAGTCTGTTTAATTTTAGTAGATATGAATGTCATCTTGCTTAATTTATAGATCTTCTTATTAGTATGTTACCAACACAAAGGTCATCACCGACACGATATTATCAGCTGAAAAAATAGACACATTTACTTTTATTTACAAATTTTATGTATGTTGTGTTCTATGAATTTATCCCAAATTGTTTTGCCATCAGCTCCTATGTACAAGATGGAACCAAAAATAACCCATGATTTTTAATTTGAAAATGTTCACAAATATCTACCAAAAAAATCTTATTTATTTATTTTTTACTTGTGTTTTAGTGGGGTTTAAAAATTATATTGGACTAATGTAGGCAACACATTTATATGGTTGTTTCTAAATTTTCCTCGTGACTTCATTTCATCTAATGTTGATGGAAAGATGGTTGGACTTTCAAGCCACTCCTTTATCAATATAGAGTTAGATATATCCTAAGATGGAGTACTGCTACCACATTTGGTGAGGTGTCATTCAGAGAACTCTAGCATTGACAAGTGAAGGTTGATCTTTTCTATTATCTACAGTCCACAGAAGAGACGTCGCTAGTCTTTTTCTACTCTATTATTAGCTCCATGGTAGGTGTTCATCTGAGCTCTAATTTCTCGTTCATCCTTGTAAAACATTCACAGCAAGAACACGTCTTCTTACAATAATTGCAAAAAACAAAAAAATATTCTTTCTCTCTCCGTCTGCCTAACATTAAATGGAATTTCCATTGATGTTTCTTTTCCTGAATTTCCCATCTGTGAAACATTTTACCACAAGATTGCTTCGCTGCGAGCTGCAACATAGTCATCTTCAAGTCTAATTATTACAAAATAATAAATAATCAAATTTTCTTCATCTCATTCATCATTTTGCAATCCTCTCAAATCATCCTTCAACTGACAATCTATCCATCTCATTCACCTATATCCCCAAGTGGCTTTTAATCTTGACAAGTGGTAATTCAGGGATATTTTTAAAAAGTGGCGATTCATCAGTACTTTAAAAAATGCATCAATTTCTTCTGTAACACAAAGGTTATCAGTCTGTGTCGTTAACCAGTTAGTCACCGTCACCTCTCTGCTGCAGTTGATGTGGCTTTTATTTAACTGAGCTAGGAGCAGGGAAGCAACACTCTAAACGCAACATCATGTTATCCATCCGACTGTCGGCAAACTGGTGAAAAGAAACTGAAAGATGTTGGCCTACAAGGACATTTATGGAGACTGGAACCAAATGAAGAATAGTGGAAATTTTCAAAGATTTTGTTAGGGAGAAAATTACCGACAGTTAATCAGTTAGCGATTTGAGATGTCCATACAGTAAAGCCCCACGGGTTAGATGGCGGCATTGTTTATCAGCCAAAACACTTTTATTTCTTCAGATACCATTTTCTTCGACAGTAATTAGTGACCGAAGATGGGAGAAGAACGTGAGAGAAACTGAAGAAAACTAATATCTTCAGGTTATATCAACGCACGTATTATTTCTCAACATCTTGAGACTGAAATACAGTATCAAATACTTGCTGAAGTACATAGCTAACACTGATGAGACTTTATCACAATATGGTTTCTTCATTACTTATATATACTAGCAGATGTACACGGCGTTGGCTAGTATTAAACATAACGTTAGATTCCATAAAAAACAGGAGTAAAAAGATACGGAAAGAAACTGCGTGATGTGCATGCGAGTATTTTATTTTTAAAAAAAGAGGTCACTTCTAGTAAAAAAAAAAATACTCGAGCTGAGATCGAAACCAAAACCTAATGACAATGAGTCAAGTACGATAACCATTAGGTCAGCTTGCCACAACCTTCAAAAAAAGGTTTTCAAACCTATTTATTCTAAAGATAAGGAACCTGTCATATGAACGATTCGCGTATGTGCAGTCGTAAAACAGTTGACAAAAAGATGAAAATCTGATGACTCTCCAAGTACAAATCTTTCAATTTTTACCTCTTAGCAGCCCTTTTTCCGGATGAAAACCAATTGAAATGTTCTCCACAAGTCTGAAATACCCTGTATACCAAATCTCAAGTCTGTAGATAAAAAATTCGATAAGTATATAAGTTAAGAGTTCTCACTCACTCACACACACACACACACTCCCTCACTTTATATCTATCTATCTATATATCTTTAAAAGTGAATGTGTCTGTCTGTGTATGCACATTTCCCTACGCAGTAACTTTGTCAACAAGAGTCTACAGATTCGAAATTTGATATACAGGCTACAGAGATTTTGGAAAATCTTTGTGACCGGTTTTCGGCCAGAAATTTGACTGTTAAAGGGTCAAAGTTCAACGATTTGACTTGAGAACTCTACCAAACTCCTCCAACAATTTTGGGTCTAAACACTTGAAATTTTAGATATAGTTTCCTTGGACATGATTTTGTGTGATGTCTTTCGGCGGTTGGGACGGTATAGGCGGCGGCGAGTCAATAGACCGCTGCACCGTTTCGCTGTCCCTCTTTACACAGACAAGCATGTGGCGTAAGCTATTGGATTCACTGCGTCTTATAGCGGTATAACCGGGGATCTGAGGTTCGTCTGGTACAGACTTCAGCCAGGTATCCAGCACCGACTTGAACGATTCTGTTTTGCAGTTCGTGATCTCTCTGATGTTACGTGGTAGGCAATTGAAGAGCGTAGGACCCCGGGAATTTAAACTCGATTCCCTGAGCCGTCGGATCCAGTTGTCCCTGGCACTGGTTAGGGGTGGTACCACACACCTTCTGCCACGTTTTGAGATATGGTGCTGTATACCAGCGTTGGGCACCTGGTTCTCCATCATGCGCCAGGTATAGATGATGGAATATCTTTCTTGCCTGCGTTGAATCGATTTGATATTCAACGTATCCAGCAGTTGCCAATAATTCAATTGACTATAACCAGTTATCTTTCTTAGAAACGACTTCTGGATGGCCTCTAATGCTTGAATATGACCTTTTCTGTCCGGAGTCCACAGCTGACAACAGTAATCAATGTGCGGCAACACCAGCGATTTCCAGAGTGTCAGCATTAGGTTTTTTTGTCTCGTTTTGAAAGTGCGTAGAATCCAACTGGAAAGGCTCCGTGCAGTTGAACAAACTTTGTCGATCTGGGAGGTAAATGTACCATCAGAATCCAACGTTACTCCCAGATCGCGCACAGAATCTTTGGTTTTAATTAGCTTCTCGTCTTGGGTCGAGTACTTAGATGCTTCTCTCAGGTCCTTCCTTCTACCGTATTTGATACACTCGAATTTCCCGGAGTTAAACTGCATATTGTTGTCATCCGCCCATTGGTAGATAGCGTCTAGATCATCTTGGAGAGCTTGTACATCAGAAGAATCTTTTATTTTCCTGCCAATCCTGGTGTCGTTGGCAAAACTTGAGACGAAAGATGATTTGACTTTTTCGTCTATGTCGCCGATTAGTACGAGGAACAGCAGCGGACCAAGTACTGAACCTTGGGGAACGCCAGATAGCACTTTGGTCGGGGGAGATGCAGAGCCATTTACTACAACTGTCTGGTAGCGATCTGTTAGGAATGATTTAATCCATAGGATCAATTTACCTCCAATTCCAAGATGTTGGAGCTTTTCGATGGTTACTGCAAAGTCCACTTTGTCGAACGCCTTTGCAAAGTCTAGGTATATCACGTCGACATTACATTCATTGTCTAGAGTATTAATGATCCTATCATGATGGATTAGAAGCTGACTTAAGCAGGATCTTCCGGTTCTGAATCCATGCTGCCCTGGATTGAACAGACTGTGGTTGTTGAGGAATTCCACCAAGTACTTTCGAAGGACCTTTTCGAATACTTTTGTAATGTGGGATGTTAGTGCCACTGGTCGATATTGCTTGGGGAGAGATCGACCGTCACCTTTGTATATTGGGATAATGTTAGCGCGCTTAGAGTCGGCTGGGACTATCCATTTGTCCAGTGATGCCCTCCATAATATGAATAGTGGCTTAGCCAGCTGCTTTTTACATTCCTTAAGGATTAGCGCTGGGAAACGGTCAGGACCTGCCGCAGAGTTGGCTCTGAGTTCATCTATCGCGTTGGTCAGGTCTCTTTGTGTAAACGTAACATCAGTAAGCATTGGTTTAGTGTCGTCATCTGGTTCAAGTTCAGGTTTTGACGGTATTGGTCTAATGGGCTTACTGAAAACCGATTCGTATTGATCAGCAAGTAAACTGGCCATTTCAGCACTATTAGCGGTTAATTGCCCGGCATGATTAATGAGAGAACCTATCGCTGACTTAATACTTGAGAATTTCTTGGCATAATTGTAGAAATATTTAGGGTTGCGCTTTATAGCACCAACAGCTTTGTACTCGTCATTGTCACGTGATTTTTGAAGAGAACTAATCATGTTTCTTTTCAATTTCAACTAATTCGCTAAGAATTTGCGTTGTTTTTTCATGCGATTTGGACTTTTGCAACTGTTGCATTTTTCTACTTCTTTTACGCATGAGGTTCTTCCGATCCCTCGGTATGAGTTTACTGACCGGAACGTTTATGAATTTTTTCTTATAAGGACCATGGTAATGGTTCAGGGAGCTTCGTGTGTTCACACACATGACAGATATAGTGCACACCGGGGATGTTAGATGGGTTTATGATGGCTTACGAGTCCGTGACATCATCTCTTATATCCTGACCAGTTGTATCTTTGATATGAGCCTTCAAACATTCATCATGAGAGCCCTGATTACATAGACGATATATTAGAATAGGAGTGTCATTGGGTCCGACTGTGTATTCCTCATGGCAGAATACACACACATCGGGTAAGAGGTTTTGTATCCTACGCAGTAGCATAGTTGCCAGTGGACCTTTATTTACATTACTTGGTGGCTTCATGCCAAGGTAATCCAGTGTTGATACGAGTACCTCTTTTTTCACACCAGAGCCTCCAAAACATTTTTCATGTTGAGCTGTGGTGTTTTCCGGATTGTATTTTCGAATACAATCTCTAATATCATGATTTGAAGCATTCACTGAGAGTTGAGCTATGATATTTCTCCGTTTTTCAAGTGATTCAGCTTGGCTTGTTGTAGTATGTGAATTGGCCGACATGGTTGATCTTAGCTTGTAACGGCCCACTAAACTTAAAAACTCTATTTGAATCTAACTTAATAACTTGATTTGAACCCAAAGCAATAAATGTTAAGGGGGCATAATAGGGGTCAAAGTTTTTAAAAAAATCTGACCTATGCGGTCTCTACCAAATTACTCAGAAAATTTCTGGTCTAAACATTTGAAATTTTACATAAAGGGTATTCAGAGATTGAGCAAGCTTTTTCATCGATATGGGTAGAAAATTTTTAGTTACTAATATATAAATGTATGTATGTATGTTAGTGTGTCTGCCTAAAACTTTCGACAGAGGCGACGGATTGTACCAACATCAGTATCGTTTTAAAGTTCGACCTTTCATACGACAACTATCGAAAAATTGACTAAAAACATTAATATCTTCACCTTCAACTGGGCACTTTTTCGATTGTCTAGCCTTAATTTAAACATGTCACTTCAGGTTTGCCGGTGGTCGTAACCGCAAAGACGTCAGGTTTTTCCACCCTTTTTTTCCTCCTTTGCGGTACGGGTTTGAGCCTGCCTTCCTACTACCACTTTTTTTTTTTTTTTGCTCAACATACACATCCAAACACCCGGGCGACGCCGGGTTGAAATGCTAGTATGTCTAGAAAAGTGAACGTGTCTGTGTGTCTGTTTGTCTGCGTACATTTCTCAATGCAATAACTCTGTCAATTTTTAATCTACAGACTAGTAATTTGAGATACAAGCTACTGAGATTTGGTAAAATGGAAGTGATCGGTTTTCGGCCAGAAATTTAGCTGTTAAGGAGCCAGAGTTCAACGATTTTACCTTTGAGAACTCTACCAAACTCCTCCGACAATTTTCGGTTTAAATACTTGAAATTTTAGATATAGGTTCCTTGGACATGTATCTAACTTAATAACTTGATTTGAGCCCAAAACAATAAATGTTAAGGGGTCATAATAGGGGTCAAAGTTAAAAAAATTGACAGCTTTTTTTTTTTTTTTGCTCAACATACACATTCAAACACCCGGGCAACGCCGGGCTGAATCGCAAGTATATCTATAAAAGTGAACGTGTTTGTGTGTCTGTGTACATTTCCCTATGCAATAGCTTTATCAATTTTAAGTCTTAAGTTTTTTTTTAAATAACTTTCGACAAAGGCAACGGATTTTAGCAAGATCAGTGTTGTTTTGAAGTCCGATCGTTCACACAACAACTATCGAAAAATTGACTAAAAACATTAATATCTTCATCTTCAACTAGGCACTTTTCTACAGGAAGGGGTCGCTTTTTTCGCCGATATTTTTGAAAGATATCCTCTCCTTTCGATTGTCTAGCCTTAATTTAAACATAAAGTACATTAGGTTTGGCGGTGGTCGTAACAGCAAAGACGTTACGTTTTTCCTCCGTTCTTTTCCTTCTTTGCAGTACGGGTTCGAGCCTGCCTTCCACCTTGTTTTTTTTTTTTTTTTGGCTGAACACACACCTCCAAACATCCGGGAAACGCCTGAATGAAATGCTAGTATATATATATATATATATATATGTAGTAATTTATAAAATATATATGGCGATTAAGCTACACTGAATATTCTGCGTTTCATCCACTATAGGATTCGTCAGGCTTATGCGCGAATTTTGTGGTTGCTTCTTGTTTTTATATATTGTGTTCACAAAATAAAACTTACTCTAGGATAGCGATACAAAATAGCTTTAAAACTAACAATAACATTAGAAAACAAACAAATAAATAAATTAAATAAACATGAATATACATAAACGATCACACATATATGTATATATATATATATGTATATATATGTGCATGTATGTGTGTACACATAGGTATATTTATATATATATATATATATAAAAAAGGAAGGAAAAGATCTACCTTAAACCACTAACCTAGTTCTAAAACAGATCCTTTGTTCGATAAAATGCATGCCCATTGGCTGATAGGAGGGGGCGCGGTGGATACTAGAAAGCTGATTGGCTAACTAGAAATCCACAACATATATAAAAACAAGAAGCAGCCACAAAATTCGCGCATAAGCCTTACGAATCCTATAGTGGATGAAACGCAGAATATTCAGTGTAGCTTAATCGCCATATATATTTTATAAATTACTAACTAGCTCTACCTACGTATTGAGCACTTTTGAAGTAAATACTTAAAGTTTACGCATAAATCTATACTTTCGTATATTAAATTTATGTGAGTAAATGAAGTAGTTATATATATATATATATATATATATATATATATATATATGTATAAGAGGTGGATGTAGTTTGTTTGAAGCATTGTATAGTATGTAGTTAAATAGAATGTGTAGAAGGCAGTACAATGCAGATGTAATGGAAATACACAATATATTTCTTATACACATTATATTGTTTGCCGCGAGACTATTACTGTTTACAACAGCACGTTTGAACCAAAGTCAAATAAATATCTGACGAAAAGATTTTTGTCGAAATATGATATAGCACGGATATACCAGTAGACCGACTTTCCAAGGTGACCACAGTGTAAATATAAATATAATGTGTATAAGAAATATATGAATATGTACACATGTATTTGTAAGTTGTATTAATAAAACTTTCTCACCTGTTTCAGCTTGTGTCTTTCCATTACCTCTACATTGTACCGCTTCTACACATTCTATTTAAATTATATATGTATGTATGTATGTATGTATTTATATATGTATGCATATATATGTATGCATATATATGTATGCATATATATGTATATATATATATATATGTGTATATGTATGTATATATATGTATGTATATATATATGTATATATATGTATGTATATATATATGTATATGTGTATATATATATATATATATGTATATGCATATATGTATATATATATATGGATGTATATTTTTTTATTTATTTATTTTTTTTTTTATTACATTTTCACCCCAAACAAGGCACATTGCCACTTTGGTGTAGGGGGCTACTATCAGGGGAAACATCTACTGGGGTACTATGTAAGGATTAGGGCAGCGAGATGTTGGTTCACGTTGCACTTGAACTTATGCATGTCAGTACAGTTGGGGAAGCAGTGACCTGGAATGGAATTCCAAAGTCTAGCAGTTCTGGGGAAGAAACTACTGGAGTAGAAAGATCTTTTACATCTAGGGATCTCTACAGTGTTGGGGTGGGACTTTGCAGCTTGTCGGGTCTGTCGAGGGTGTTCACGTCGTGGGGGCACAAGTGCTTGCAGTTCTTCAGAGCATTCACCATTATAATACTTGTAGAACAGGCAGAGGGATGCAACGTTTCGACGATGGGACAGAGGCTGAAGTTTAGATGCCAGTTTAGGGCCTATCAGATTTGCGACTGTCTTTTGAACCCTGTCAAGGAGCGAGAGACTAGTAGCCGATGCACCGGCCCAAATATGACAGCAATACTCCATACATGGGCGAATAGTGGCCTTATAGAGGTACAGGATACTTTCGGGTGTTAGAAGTTTTCTAGCACGGTAGAGAGAGCCCACCTTCCTTGCAGCGGCCCTGGCAATGCCCTCGATGTAATTGTTCCAACTCATGTTTCCTGTGAACGTTAGGCCAAGGAGCTTGAGAGACGTACTCTCAGATAAAGAGTCGTTGGCCATTGCTATAGGTGGTAGAGAAGGTTTCTTGTAATTATTGAATGAAACCAGTTTTGTCTTGGCGGCATTGAACGTTACCATCCATTTTTGTCCCCATTCCACTACTGATTGGAGGTCATCCTCTAGTGTTTCTGCCATTACTTTAGATATATGTTCATTTGTTTTCCTGTCGTGCCTGCTATAGAGTGTGGTGTCATCAGCATATATACCCATCTCAGAGGCAATTTTGTCGGGGAGGTCATTTATGAATATCAGGAACAGCAGAGGTCCAAGGATAGATCCCTGGGGCACTCCCGCATTTATATCATATTGTTTAGATGTACGACCGTCGAGGACAACCTGGATTTTTCTCTTATCTAAGAAGGATTTAATTATGTTAAGTATTCTGCCAGTGATACCGTAAGATCTAATCTTCCTGAGGAGACCCTCATGCCATACCCTGTCAAAAGCCTTAGATATATCTAGAGCTACCGCTCTGCCCTCTCCCACTTTGTCCAGTGAATGGTATATGCGTTCAGAGATTACAGTGAGGATGTCTGCCATGGAACGGGCTTGTCTAAATCCATATTGATGGTCGGTCAGAAGTTTAGCATCTGTAAGGTGCTGGACTAGAGCATGGTTAATTAAGGTCTCAAATATTTTGGCAAAAAGTGGGAGGAGGCTAATAGGGCGATAATTTAATGGGTCAGTTCTTTCGCCAGAATTCTTGAATACTGGTACTACAGAAGCAGTTTTCCAACAGCTCGGAAAGCAAGATTCATTAAGGCATTTGTTGTAGAGTTTGGAGAGAACTGGAGCTACTTCGGCTGAGCACTTTTTTAATAGCACAGCTGGGATGAGGTCGGGTCCACATGCTTTGGAAGTGTCAAGTTTTTTATGATAGCATGCACCTGAGCAGGGGTGATTTTCAGATCGTCTAGCGTGGCGTCTGTCCGCATAGGAAATTGAGGTAGGGGGTGGTTTAGAGGGTCCAGTGTGGAGTTTGAGGCAAACCGACTGGCAAGCATGTTAGCCTTCTCGGTTGCTGAGCAAAGAACCTCTTGATTGTTGGTTAATGGGGGAATTGTTGATTGCCCATTATTTACTACACTGTTGTAGATTTTCCAGAAGTCATGAGTTCCTAGTTTTTGTGCTTCGATGCGTTTTTTAGTGGTTTCCGTAAATTCCCTCTTAGCTGTCGCTTTTTCTTTCTTAACGTTACTTCTAGCTTCTATGTACTTCTGTCTGTTTGAACTGGACTTATGTCGGTTAAACCTGCGGAATGCATGCTGCCTTTGAGCAATGGCAGTTGCGCAAGTCGAAGTAAACCATTGGGGAGAGTGGGGCTTGCTATAGAATTTCCGCATGGGAACATGCGCTTTGATTGCAGTTTTGAACCATTCAGTGGTCTCGGTTGCACACTGTTCAGCAGGAAGAGAAAAAAATATTTCCCCATGGGGCATCTCTGATAAGATCTCTGATAGCTTCCCAGTCAGCCTTTTTATAATATCTCGTTGTTTTGAGCACTGGCTCTTCAGTTTTGGGTCTAGAGTTTAGGGCGATTTCAACCATTATCACCGCATGATCAGCATTCCCAAGTGGGCTGTCGGCTTTCGTTACACAATCATCAGGAACTGTGGTCAAAAACAGATCTAATAGTGATGCATGTTGTTCTTCCTGATCAGGGAAGCGGGTTGGAAAAGTAACAATTTGCGATAGGGAGTGAGATACAGAGAAGCTATGAGTTGTGCTGCCTGCTGCATCTGTGTAAGTAGAGAATCCAAGCCAGTTTTTGTGATGGACATTAAAGTCGCCAAATACATGTACTTGGGCGCTAGTGTCGAAGGAGAGTGCTGTGTCTATGCTGTCAGATACTTTGTTTATTATGGTGCAGTCTTGGGTCGAGGGAGAGCGGTAGAGAAAGTAAAAGTAGCTAATGTTGTGTTGCATGATTAGTCTAAAGCACATAAAGGCTTGATCATCCGTTTCTAGGTTTGTTTCTCTAGTCAAGGGAAGGGTATTACGAATGTAAACTCCAAGTCCGTGCATATGTCTGTCAGAGTCCTTACGGCAGAGTGGGAGATATCCAAGCATGTTAAAGTAGTTAGAGGGGATGGAGGAGTGTAGGTTAGTCTCACTTAGTGCTAAGATATCCGGGGTATTAGGAGAAATGCTTCAACATCAGCTAAATTAGTTCTAAGCCCACGGATATTTGTGAATGCAAGCCTCAAGGGAGGAGGCAAGTTGGATTTGTTTGACCCTAAGCCTGGTTTAAGCTTATTTTTAGATTGTACTGTCATCATGTTTTTTAACGAGTTTCAGTTGGGATATATGTATATGTGTATATATGTATATATATATATATATATATATATATGTTTGTTTCTTTTTTTTCTTTTTTACACAGTGATCACCACTTATCAAGGCCCGGAAGCCACTCAGGGATAAGGGTTATTGCAAGTACATTACGTTAGTGTGGAGATTTGATGAAGTGTTTACTTAAGGGGGCGGTTCATTAGGAATTTGTTAACGTTGGACTTGAAGACATCCAAGTTGTAGTCCGGTGGGAAGCAGGCAGACGGAACAGAGTTCCACAGGCGTGCCGTTCTAAGAAAGAAGCTTTGTTCATGGAATCCACGTTTTGATTTAGTGGGGGAAATTTTCACAGTGGATTCAGCTAGACAGGTGTTTTTCGTGAAAGATTGGCGAGGAGGGGACCAGAGATTGGAGTTCAGACGAGCACCTACCATGGAAATAACGATAAAACAAGGATAGGCTCGCAATGTCTCTTCTGTGGGAGAGAGGTTGCAGGGTAGAGAAAAGGGCATCCCCCACTAAGCCACGAAGTCTATTTTGTACTCTGTCAAGGCAGAATAGGCTGTTTTTAGCAGCTCCTGCCCAGATATGGCAACAGTATTCCATCCTTGGACGTACTTGGCTTTTATATAGATAGAGAATTGCATCAGTAGTGAGATATCTTCTGGAGCAGTAGAAGGATCCCACCATCTTTCCAGCGACCTTGGCAACTGACTTGATGTATGTGTTCCATTATGTATATGCATATATATATATATGTATATATGTATATATATATATGTATATATGTATATATATATATATATATATATGTGTATGTATATATATATACGTATATATATGTATGTGTATGTATATATATACGTATATATATGTATGTGCATATATATATGTATGTATATATATATGTATATATATATATCTATGTATATATATGTATATATATATATCTATGTATATATATCTATGTATATATATGTATATATATATATCTATGTATATATATCTATGTATATATATGTATATATATATATCTATGTATATATATCTATGTATATATACATATATGTATATATATATATGTATATATATATATATATATACATATATGTATATATATATATGTATATATATATATATATATATACATATATGTATATATATATATGTATATATATATATATATATATATATATACATATATGTATATATATATATATATGTATATATATATATGTATATATA